>NC_067405.1:86700655-87003686 GCF_009764475.1 Pristis pectinata | reverse complement strand
GCACAATCTTAAAATTAGAGGGTATAGTTTCAAAACAGAGATGAGGAAAAATTTCTTTAGCCAGAGGGTGGTGGATTTGTGGAACTCCTTGCCACGTACAGCAGTGGAAGCCAGATCAGTGGGGGCGTTCAAGGAGGAGATAGATAGATATCTAAATAGTCAGGGTATCAAGGGATATGGGGATAAGGCCGGAAATTGGGATTAGAATAGTTTATTTTTATTTTTATTCCATTCATTCACTCATTTATTTATTTATTTATTTATTTATTCATTTATTTATTCATGTATTTATTTATTTATTTATTTACTTACCTTCTTCTTCTTCTTCTTCTTCCCCCATTCCCCATTTCTCATTTCTATTTCCCTTTCCTTGGAGCAGACTCGATGGGCCGAATGGCCTGCTTCTGCTCCCTTGTCTTGTGATCTTGTGAAAGCTAGCCTGCACTAATTAAAAGCAACCTGTGTCTCTTAAAGGGGAAGTTCAACATGGCTGCTGCAAGCGTTTGACAGCAAAGACCAACTTGGGAAGCCGCTAAGAAGAGCATGTCTATGAGAAAGCTTCTGTTGTTTCAGATGCTGCGATGGAGTTCCTGTTGGAGCTGGTAAACAAAAAACTGGGGGAGTTGTCCTGCATTATATACAGGGGGCCATCCAGACCAATGGTGTCAGGATAGTGGGAGGAGATTGGTGCAGGGGTCAATGCAAGGTGTCAATCAAGGCTTGGATGCAGTGCCTACCTTGCATAAGTGGTCAAGTTGGCCAAGCTCACCTTCAAATTGCAGGATGGTCCATTACTAACATTGTTGCGCACATACAACACTTGTGTCTCAAAGTGAGCACACTCTGCCAGCTCTCCAACCTGACTGGCATGTCATCCCAACATTGTGTCACACCCTACAAGCATATCTCTCTCTCCCTTACATGAAGGAGATACAGAATCACTGGTCTTTGAGGAGAGTGGATACGCATTGCTGCATGGAAGACTCAGATCAAAATCTGAACAGCTATTACTGAGATTGAGGCCTGTTGTGGATGATGGCATCTTCACATTCCTTCTCACATCCTCTCTTCCCCCTCATCCCGTAATTTCTGGTTTACAATCTTTCAATAGTATATGTCAGCACCTCTTATTTTTCCTATCTCCAAACATTAGTTTTTTACCTCTGCATATTTCAAACCCGTCCAGGCTGTGGTTGATGAGGGAGACTGAAGACAAAGGCACGCTGACACTAACACCCTCAGCCACCGGTTGGCTTGGATGTGGGATCTGCACGCAATGAGAGAGCAGAAATAGATGGCTGTTCACCAGGGAAAAGGGGAAGGATGGCACAAGTGACAGCTTCCCACAGAGTGAAGTCACACACATCCTCCCACATTTATTTCCATCTTCCCTTGAACTCCTTGTTTCAGTCTCTTCAATAAGGTTTCTGCTCCTGTAAAAATACCAAAACAGTTTTAATAAAATTACTAACGGCGTTCTATGAAATTGTGCAAAGGTAGTATCTCTCTTTCCTTCTCCACCCATCTGCAACTTCTGACCATGTCCAATGTCTCTCCACTTTCCTCCATCTTGGCGAGATCACACAGGCTCCATCCTTATCTATCCAGTTGTAGCCAAAAAACAAGCAGTGACCTTCTGTTCATGTGCTTCCTCTGTTACCACTGGTGTCCTCCAGGGATCCATCCATCATTCTCCCTTATTTAGCAACATGCTATCCACTGACAACATCATCCAAAAGCATTTCCTAATTTCCTAGCCCACACTGATGACACTCAGATCTAACTCTTCATCCCTATTTTGTGACTCCTTTCATTATCTCTACATTGTTGGACTACTGGGTGAGCAGAAATTTTATCTGTCACAAACTCAATTTCCTAGCCGCCGACTCCAGCTCTCTATCTGAAACTGTCCCCAACTGATTCAGGCTGTTTTAATCTTTCATATTTGCAGCCTAAGACTGCCTCTAGTCAGGCAAGGAAAAAACACAGAGGTCTGGAGCATTGGTACAGAGAAAAGATGTGGTCTAGTTTGGTAACAGTCTCCACCTTGGAATCACTGAGGCTGTGATTTCAAGATCCACTCTGTACTTGAGCAAAATCTAGATTGACAATTCAGAGAGCAAGTGGCTGAGGTACTAAATGAGTACTTTGCGTCAGTATTTACTGAGGAGAAGGATTTGGAAGATAATGAAAACAGAGTGGGGCATGCTCATGTGCTGGGACATTTTGAGATTAAGCAGGACGTAGTGTTGGGTCTTCTGAAAAGCATTATGGTTAAGTCCCCAGGTTCTGATGGCAGAAAGAAGCAAATGAGGAGATTACCAGGGCTTTGACAAGGATCTTTGTGTCCTCACTAGCAACAGGTGAGGTCCCAGTGGACTGGAGAGTAGCAAATGTTGCGCCTTTGTTCTAGAAGGAAAATAGGGATAATCCAGGTAACTATTGGCCAGTGAGCCTCACGTCAGTGGTAGGGAAGCTGTTGGAGAGAATACTGAGGGATAGGATTTATGCACATTTGGGAAGGCATGGCCTGCTTAGAGACAGTCAACGTGGCTTTGTGCGGGGCAGGTCACGTCTTATAAATTTGATCAAATTTTTTGAGGAGGTGACAAAGGAGCTTGATGAGGGTAAGACAGTGGGCATTACCTACAAGGACTTTAGTCAGGCATTTGATAAGGTTCCTCATGGTAGGTCGATTCAGAAGATAAAGATGCATGGGATCCGGGGTAAATTGCAAGTTTGGATTCAGAACTGGCTTGTCCATAATAGAAGACAGAGAGTAGGGGTGGAAGGCTATTATTCTGGCTGGAGGTCCATGACCAGTAGTGTTCTGCAAGGATCGGTGCTGGGACCTCTGTTGTTTGTGATAGCAATGATTTGGATGAAATGGGTGGATTAGCAAGTTTGCGGATGACACCAAGACTGGTGGAGTTGTGACAGTGTAAAGGACTATCAAAGAATACAGCGGGATGTAGATCAGTTACAGATATGGGCAGATAAGTGGCAGGTGGAGTTTAATCTGGGCAAGTGTGAGGTGTTGCACTTTGGGAGGTCAAATGAAAGGAGAAAGTATACAATTAATGGTAGGCCCCTTAATAGCATTGAGGTACAGAGGGATCTTGGGGTCCAGGTTCATAATTCACTGAAAGTGGCTGTGCAAGTGGATAAGGTGGTAAAGAAGGTGTATGGCATGCTTGCCTTCATTGGTAGGAGTGTTGAGTATAAGATTAAGGAAATCATGCTGCAGCTATATAAAACTTTAGTCAGAACACGCTTGGAGTATCGTGTGCAATTCTGGTCACCCCATTATAGGAATGATGGGAGACTGTGGAGACGGTGCAGAAGAGGTTTACCAGGATACTGCCTGGATTAGAGGGTATGAGATACAAGGACAGATTGGACTAACTCAGGTTGTTCTCCTTAGAGCTGCTGCAGGGAGACCCGATAGAGGTTTTAAAATTAAGAGAGGCATATATAGGGTAGACAGTTAGAATCTATTCCCCAGGGTGTTAGATAAAGGTGCAACAACTTTCTTGCATTAAATCTGTGGAGCACCATTACAGATCTGAGCTAAGCAAACAGAGAAAGGAGACGCAAGAGACTGAAGATACTGGAATCTGGAGCAACAGACAAGATGCTGGAGGAATTCAGTGGGTCAGACAGCATCTGTGGGGGGAAAGGAACTGTCGACATTTCAGGTCAAAACCCTGAGTCAGCAGATAGAGGAATTCCTATTCTTTTCCAGGAACTGAACCAAGTACATATGACTCAGCTCCAGGGCTTCTTATCCATTTAATGAGACACTAAAGTTTACCCATGGAATCTGGAGTTACTGAGAACTGAAATGTTGTAAGTTGTGACCAACATTCCCATTCTTGAGAATAATTACCTCTGAATAGCTTGAGGTCTGCTTATAGTGCCTCAACTGCAGGTGACAGTCTTCTTAGTACTTCCACTTTGGTTCTTGGTTGTTTTGCACTACCAGTGGTGAGAAGAACTGTGGTATAATGTGATCCATTGTATCCACTTAAAGGATGTCAATCAAGCTCAATGTGACCAAATTCCAGGTACAATATCCTGCACAAGGATATCTGAAAAACATCCAATCTAAAATTGAGCTGGGCCATTTTTCAGGAGTACCTGGCAAGTACCTAAATGTAATGTCCCTTAAATATATAAATGGGGCAGGGGTGGGGGCTGACCTTTCTTTCATGGCACTTAAAGGAAATATTAAATGATAAGCAGGTGTGCTAACTGGCTTAGCAGACTCAGAATTCTTACACTTCCATTAATTATAGATAAAGTTTTGATCTGTACATCCCATGGACCCAGAAAAAAGTCTTCCAAATCCAGTTGTCACCATTATTGCCAACTGCATTGCCTCCTTTCCTTCCTGGCACTTACACTTGGGTTGCTGCAGTAAAGCAAACAGCACAACCTTTTTGCTCCTCCAATGCACGAGAGATGCCGTCACCCCACACATCAAATATTAATGAGATCCGTGGACCAATTTTGGGCTGGCCTCTTGATTGGGATGCCTTTAGGTCATGAAATCAGACTATCAAGTTGCATGTGATCACCAGGTTTATTGAATGATAACGCACAGTCTCCAGTTAAGAAATAACAAAGGTTCTATACAATTATGAAATGGGAAAACAAAGGCAAACTAAGTGTGCAGCAGCAAGTTGTATTCCTGTTCATAAAGTTACCACACCACAAAGCTACGTGGTATTTATTCAATACATTAGGGATGTTAATGGGAGTCTGTTTAAATATTTTCATTCCAATAGTCATAAATTTTTGTAGCACACCAGCATTGTAAAAATTATACACGGTTTAGTACATAAGATTGAATGTTTATTGAGTGCATCCCTTTTACTGTTGTTATTGTGGGAGTGTGTTAGAAGGAGCATATTCCATTTGGGAATTATGCTAGAGAAGGCTGTGGATATCCACTCACTTCACATTGTCTCAACCCCCCTCCCATAAATTTTGTGAAAACCTAAAAATGGAAGGATTGGATGCATCATTCGTGAAAGTCTGAGAGGGAAAATGAGGCATTAGGGATAGCAATATAACATTTCCTTTTGAGCATTAAATAAGAATGGGCAGCAGGCAACCAGATGTCCTGAAACTTCAGGAACAAATATTGGGTATTTGAGTGCCAACTGGTGAGGAAATTAACTCCATGTTCCCTTCACACTAATTATATTTTTAAAAGTCTCTGTCAGTTCAGTATTACTAGACAGTGAGGACATTATACAATAAACACATACAAAAAAGAACACGGCCGTTTCTTCTAAATACAATTTGAAAAATCCAAACAACTTGGATGAATATAAAACATTCATAAAAAAAATTCTTGCTAAAAGTGGAATGTAAGTTACTGTACAAAAAATCCAAAGCTTATTAAAAAGAAAAAAAATTAAGATTAGATTCTGTTAAGACAATTGTTCTGAATTCATCTGGAAATAAAAACATTGTGAAATCTAAATATCTGTTTGGATATAATCTGCTGATGTCAAGGACATTAATATGCAACTGAGTGATATTAAAAGACTAAGTTTGATTTCAAGGAACAGAAATGTTGAGATTTAATGCTTGCAAGAGAAGGAGCTGAGAAATTCAGAAGTGTTAAATGCAGTGTCTTTAGATTTACTTCATATGTCAACGCATATCAGAACCTCACAAGTAGATAAGTGTTTAGGGACAGGGTTTCCCAATCTGTTTCACTCGACACAGCATCATTCAGAGTACTCGATAAACAGAGTAATCAGTTATATAGCAGTGCTTTAAAAAAATGCATTACAGGATAGCAAAACTAACATTTTGCACTTCAGGCAATACCCACAATTACTTCAACCCAATGTTTATAAAGGATGATTGAGATTATTCTGGTGGGTGTATCACACTACAAGTGTAAAGAACATAGAAATTTTATTCCTTTACTGAAATACCAATGACAGCACCTTCTGCATTACAAATGTCTATAGCTTCAATTAGTAATGCAGGCTCTCTTCCTTTAATAAATAAACTGAACATTCAAATACTGATTGTTAATTCTAAGTCTTATAAAATAGTAAGAGATCACTGAGGACATTTTTGCAGAAGTACTTTTCATAACAACTGTGATGCTACTGTACAAGCAAAGTATATTTCCAGTCTCTAGCATGTATGATTAGTTCTGCTCTTTATCAGTTAATTCAAGTTTCAGAGTCCCTATGGATGTGAATACAGGAGTATTACAACAGCAGTAGATAATGATTATGACTTGTGCCCTTCTTAACCAGAGTTACAATCAACCCTAGAATCCTGACTGTGGCATTGAATTACTTCCTCCCTTATTAGGGCTAATAGCACAGCAATTTATGCCTGGCACCAAGTTACTTATAAGAGGCTAGATAAAAATTACCAACAATTCATTAAGATATCCTTTCAATAATTTAACCAATAGTCACAAGTCTTCACTCAAAATGTTATCAATTGGAACTTTCACTTTAATTTATTTCTTCCATTTAAAAAAATTAGTTTCATTTAGACTTTCTCCTCCATTCCTCCCCCATCACTCAACACTTTATAGCCTTACATTGGGTAGTAAAATGGAATCTTGGCTTAAATTTCCCTAGCCCGTGCTACAGTTAGGACTTTGTCTCCATTAACTCAGCAGAGAACATAAACTCACCTCATTGGGGACCACTAGAAAAGAAACCTTGTTGTATTGTTCCATTTTAAGGATGTAATGTCTTACTCTCCTGTTGAATTCCTAAAGGCCCTAAGCCCTTTGCAGACTTGAGACACTATTGGCTGTTGTCAGAGATACTACCCACTACAAAATGAAATCCAGTGCCATGTGTTCTTATGCAGTTGAAGCATTCTCTGGACAATTCATGACAGTTAGGCTAAGAACTGTTGGGTTGAAACATACTGGATCAACTGTCCCTTTGCATGTGTTATCAATCTACACCCTATGTACAAAGGCATGTTTCTCTTACACTGAACATCAAAGATAAGTGCATCTATCATATAGAATACAGAGTGATCTGCTGCATGGCCAGATATTAACCCCTATGGTATGTTGGAAAATGAGAGGAGACTTAGTCATGGAGTAATACAGCACGGACACAAGCCCTTCAGCTCAACTCCTTCATGCTGATCAAGATGCCCACCTAAGCTAGTCCCATTTGCCTGTGTTTGGCCCATATCCCTCCAAACCTTTCCTATTCATGTGCTTATCCAAATGTGCTTTAAATGCCTTGCTTTAAGAATAAAGTCTACAAATCTTAACCTGGACCAGTCATCTGCAACACAATATACTGCAGTCAGTTCTCCTTACAGAATCATTTTTTCTTCTTTCCCGTTTATGTGATATTACTAATGTATCAGCTGCTTTGCAGAGAGTGATATCCCATCAGTTACTGACTAGGTCTACTCTAGATCAACAATATTGTGACGCGGATTACATTCAGTTTCTGCATACAATTTAGAGTCCATGTGTTTTGCATCCACTTGTTCCAATAGAAAAAAATCTGTGAGAAATGTTATACTCAAGCTCTAGAGAGGAAAAGTTGATGGGTTGTGGTTTTTTTTGTGACTGTTGAGTTAAAAAAAAACAATAAAAATTAAGGCCAGCATTCTGTTCATTAAGACAGAGGCACTAAGGAGTATCATTTTTCTATAAGTACTTTCATATCAGACTCAAACCTTACATAACAAGCTTTGCATTCTCCCCCACTATCTTTGCACCCATATTTTACCAATTAATCCCAATATTGATTGACTGAACTATTGTGCTGGTATAGTAATGTTTTATGAAGATATAATACTAACCATTATGAATTTTAGAAGATGACATCAAGATGTTTACTCAGTAGGTTCTTGTCCTTCAACATAACAGGAGACATAATGACATATTTTCTTGCTTTTAAATTTAACAGAACTATTTGATGCTTTGAATGTGCACAGGGAAATATTCTGAATTTGTAATGCTTATGGCTGATGCATTAGCAGGTAATCATGAGCATACTACCATCCTCCACCACCACCATTTGCACAGACTTTAAAACTAATGATTTTTGATATCTAATGATAATAACTGACTGTGCAGTATTCCCAAGGATTCCCAACACATGGCAATACAAAGTTGCGAAAAACTAATTACCATGCCACAGAGTAGCAAGACACAATTACACATGAGCTCATGTGTTGAGACCATGGTAAAGGAGTTAAAATGGAGGGTCAATGCTTGACACAACATGTTTTTTCTGTTGCTCAACACATTGTTTCTCCCACAGCAGTTAGTAACTGGCTCTTTCCTTAGAGGCATCAACTGTGGCCTAATTACAGTTACCTTGTTATTCCATTGAGTAAAAAACATAAAAGGAGAAGGTGTCTGTGCAAATTCACCATAAACCACATATAAAATGTGCAAAATGCTTCTCAATGAGCTGCCCTGTTAGTTCACATTTTCAGTGGCGAAAATTGAAGGCTTATGCTGTATGTGGGCCATTGTTACAGCTGTATTTTTCCACAGATGATATACCCTTTAATCTCTTGCTCACAGTATTAGCATAAGTCTAGCAGTAAACAAGAGTATGGAGCTAATGTGGGTAGCTGGTCAGACTTGAGAGAGTGAACTGTTAAAAGCCAAAGTTCTTGTGAGCAAAGGTCCGATAATTGAGCAGTAGGTGAATTTGGGGTACCCAGGAGAAAGACGAATGATGCTGGTTGTTATAAAGCCAAACATTCAACCTGAAACATTAAACATTAACCCTGTTCCTCCTTCCACAGATGTTGTCAGACTTGCTGGGTTTTCCCAGTACTTACTGTGTTTACTTCAAATTTCTAGCATCAACAGTTTTTTGATTTTACGTCACATATATTTTGTTGAGCCTTGGAGAGAGGAAAAAAAGTAACTTGTACTTAGATCTTTTCTTCGGATAGCTACCTGTTTATCAGAATGGCGAGTCTCCATAGAGAGCTGGGCAGTAATATGGGTTCAAAGAGAATTCAATGTTCTTTCCCCTAGATTCTGGTAGGCATATTATGTTCTGCAGATTTTTTAATCATTCTTTGGTGATATCTGAAGTGTCAATCAAGCAATGATATCAAGCTTCTTGTGTGCTGCTGAAGCTCCATTCATCCAGACAGGCAAAGAGTACTCTATCACATTCTTAATCTAGGATTTGCTGGTGATAGGTTTTTGAAAGTTGGGAGCTGAGTTAATCATTGTTTCTGAGTTGCTCTTCTGGGCACAATATTTATGTGCCTAGTTCAGATAAGCTTTAGGTTAGTGCTGATTTGTGGGGAAAAAAAATCAAATAATCAACCACAAATAGGAATATCAAAATATTTACTCTTTTTTGGTTGTTCTTTGCAGTAGAACAATTTGAACCATTTATAAGTGGGTGTATAAAGAGGATCACTAATTAATTGGAAAGTAAAAATATTTAAGAGCTGCAATCCAAAAGGGAATTTTAGTTTAAAAGGTGTCAGAGAGTGGAAGCCAAATTCCAGCTTTCCAGTTTCTCTTGAGCACAATTTCTTTTCTGGTAATAATTTCTGGTTTTAGAATGGGTGGGTTAATAGTGGTGCCATATGTGGGTTAGGAAGGACGCGAGATGATTATCATCATATAAACAGCAGGAGCTACAAGTTGATGCTACTGTACTGCAGGGAGAAAAGGTACTGTAAGTACTCTTTTTTGAAGGAATTCTAAATAAAGGTATATAGGTGTTTTGGGACCATATGTGTGAGATGAATTGAACAGAGCTGAAATCCAATAAACTCAACTTTTTCTGATGATGTACTTTTTCAGACTCTATGAACATCTAGATGGTGAATATTTACATCTTTAATTAATTTGTTTGACAAATTAGCACGTTTTTGTGAGATTCCGAAATGCCCATATCCAAAATGATACCAGAGCCAGATTCCGCTCCTCCTATTCTTAATTGTTCCCTCGGGGTCAGGCTTGACTTGCTTCTACTCCATTTCCATGGGTTCTGAATAACTGACAAGGCCAACATGGACCTGCAGTCTCTGCCACAGGTGACAGGTGGTGCTCAATATGGTGGGTGGGTAATTTGGGAGGTGGTGCACTCCTTCCATAGTTTATTCTGAGCTTCTATGACCTCCTGATGCTTGACTCAAGGTTTTCAGTGCCACCCTGAATGGTCTATCTCCACCTTGAGTGGTTGTGGGACAGGAAGTCCAAGGAGTTAGCGAGGATATTGTTCTCAAGGAGGCAATGTGAGTATGCACTTTTTCTCTGTTCAGCTGGTAATCCCTTACCGCAACAGAGCTAAGAATTTAATATTTGTTTCAGGAGTCTAGTGTCAGGCCTGTGAATGATGTGGCCTACTCAACAGGGTGTGATTAGGGCCTCAATGGTGAGTATATTGGCCTGGGAGAGGATGCTGAAATTCATTCACTTATACAATTAGCTGATTTGGAGGATTTTATAGAGACACTATTAGTGGCACCTCTCTAATGCTTTAAGGTGCATGTTATCCAAATGTCAGAAAAACATAAGACGCTGGCATCTTTATGCCCAGTGCATCTCAAAGTTTGTGTCAGGTTTGAGGACTTGAACTCCAGTTTTTTTCCTCAGACAGTCAAAGGCTGTGCTGGAGTTGGTAGCTCCTGAGATATGGGAAGTGGCCCATGCTTTCCAGAGTCTTGCGGACCTTCATTGTCAGAGAATGGTGCTGTACTGCGGGGTCAGGTTGTTGAAGGACCTTTGTTTTGCTGCTGTTGAGTGTAAGGTCCATCCTCTTGTGTGCTTCAGTGAACAAGCCATGGCCTATGGCAGTGACGTTCCAATTATAATCTTGTCCACATGGTCATATGCAAGAACAGTTTCTGTGATCAGGAATGTGGATTTCTCTCTTTGCCTCATTAGAGATCAAGTGTTACTGCTTCTGATCTGAGAGTTGATGAGATAGAGAGCGAGAAACTAACCTGTCATCTTGCTCTAATGATTGCTACACTTTCATTTCACCAAATGACCACTAGGCAGGTTTCATCACAGCCATCAATTATGTCTATTCACTGCTAAGCCAAAGGAAGCACATGAATAATTATCACACTGCTTAATAGTCAGTTTGTTAACTATAAGGTGCATGGGGACTTCAAGTGTAGTATTACAAACTCTCTAAGACAGATTTCTGACACAGTAATTCTATGAATTTGAAACGTATGCAATTAACCCTGAAAGTTCAAAAAAGGAATTAATTACATCTATAGACAATACACACTTGTTCAAATAAATAGCAAGGAACACCTATCAGCACACTTAAAGCTATTGTTAAAAGAATGTTAATTGGAGCCATGAAAATATTACACTGTTTCATTAGGGATATCAGTTTCTTCACATGGAATAGGAAAGCTTGCTGCCCAAGGGAATAAAACTGCCAGCTCATTAGTATCTAAAGTCTATCTCTTTAAATGTATTTGAGTAAGGAGTGGTCTCTTTGTGACTTGGTGAAATTTTTCAACCTCTGTCCACCAGGCTGACATAATTTATGATATTTTGTGGTTATTAAGCAACAGAATAAAATACCACAATAATGAGAGAGGTTGTATTCAAAGTTACATTCGATAACACAACACAAGGACATTCTGTAGCGAGATAAAAACCCTCTAAGCTTCTTCTGGTTAACAGGACTGTGCTTAGCTGTTTTTGGTGAGGGTATTTCGCATTTCTTCCAAATTGTTCTGGGCTTCTGTGTCCTAGATTAAGAGAAAGGATTGGACTGTGATTAATGAAAATTTGCTAAGATATGCATTAAAGTATCACAGTGATACTGTGAAAGAAATTTGCACAAAGCAATGCAGCAAGCAGAAGGGAGGCCTTCGTGGAGACTGGGTAGTACTTGGGGGACTAGATATCATAGGCAACCTCTATTACCAGATTCAACTGTCTATTATAGGGTAATAGAGAGGATACCAGCAATCCTTTGGGATTAGGATGCTCTTTCAATGCAACCCTAGATCTTGCAATTTAGCCAGTAATTTGACTAATGGGTAGGAGTGGGCAGAAAATCACAAACATGTTCTTATTTATTCACCCACTTAGATGCAATCTACTATAAGCCACCAGCAAGTGACAAGGAAGGGCTACCCTGGCTGAATATTGTTAAAGGGTAAGTTTTCTAGATTTTTAAATGAATTGATAGGGTATCTGTTGATCTCTTTTCGGTGGTTGGGGAGCTTAGGACAAAAAGACATAGTAAATTAGAGGTAGGCTAGTCATGGGGGAAGTTAGGAAACACTTCTGCAAACAAAGGCTGGTAGAAATGTGGAACTCTCTGCCACAAACACAACAGATGCTGAACTCAGTTAATCATTTTAAATCAGACTGCTAGGTGTTTCGATAGCCAATGATATTAAAGGATAAGGTGTTAAGTTGGGTGGATGTTAAGAAGCAGATCAGACATAATCACACAGGCTTAAAAGGATGGATGATCCACACCTGTTCCTATGATAGTTATAACATCTTTAGATATATTTAGTGGCTAGGCACAGAGTTTCTGGTTTATAGGGCCAAGAACCACATTTTATTAACGTGTCATTTAAAATGCAAAATTCTTTAGCTTCAGGCAATGCTAAGTACCATTCCTTGAATGTGGGACCTCTACCCGGGCCTTTGTCAGTTGCCCTCCAGAAGAGAAATTAATGTAAATCATTATCTTTGAGTGAAGGTGGGAGGTATGCTCAATATCTAATCACAGTATCAATACTGATAAGCCACAATACAAAATTATAGTGGAGTGCTCAGGGAAGGATATGTTAGTGTTTCAGCGTAGTTTCTACAGATAATTTTAAAATGTCTAACATTACTAAGGTCCAAAAAAAGCTTTATAATGATGTAATTAGTTTAATCTATTGATAAACAGGAACTCAACAACATGGAAGAGTTTTTAAAATAGTCTCATGCAGACATGATACTAATTCTTTGTTGAATTGCACTTACGTTTTTTGATTTGATAGGCAATTCAGATGCTAAGTCCAGCCAGTGTAGAGCAGTTGCATAGTTGCCAAGGTCCCTGTAGCACTGTGAATACCAAAACAGTTCCAGATTACATCCAACACTTCAAATCAAGTGGACTTCTTCATGAATATTAAGGTTTCAAGATTCAGCCAGCATTTATTTGGACAACCACACATGTTTAATTAAGTTGAGAAATAAAGCAGAATCACTGAATGAAAAAAAGATAAGGAACACAGGCAATAGGAACAGAACTTATGTTCAAAAGGTTAAACCAAAATTCCTGCAGAGTACAAACAAGTTTGGGTATGCAATCATCAGGAGTTGAAGATGCACACCTAAATCCCCTACTTCACCACTTTACAGATACTACCTAACCTGCCATCTGTTTCCAGCATTTTCTATTCTTATTTTTGACAAACACAAATGCTATTTCCTCAGTGAAAACATTTAATAGCATCATGCAAAGTTACATCAACTGCTTGGTATGCAGTGTACAAGGAATTATAGTGCTGTTAACCAAAGCGGACAATATGTTATTTTTGGTCTTGTAGGATTCTCCAAGAGGAATTCATTGGCATCACCAATATATAACGGAATGTTCTAGGATTTCCAGGGAATTGAGAAACTAGAGAGTCAAGAGTGCCATTGGGTACAATTCCTGTTTTCTTTTGCTCACTCTCTAGGCTTCTTATCATCCCCACTGGACTCAATCACATAATCCTTGTTTAATAAAGCAGTTCCCATTTTTGATGCCTTTTAGACTACCTTACTGTTTATATACACTGGAAACAATCTAGACTGGTGTCTGGTAGTAGCTCTGTTTGGCTACCTGTCTGGTAGCAGTTCATGGGAAACCACTGCACTGGTTCACTGCATTGTTTTGTGCCCCAGGCGTATGTCTAACTGAATTCATTTTAGGAAACATGTAAAATGAGTTGTTATGTGCTCGTACATGTAATAATACCGTATTAAAATATTTGATAAAATATTTTGACAATTCAGAACAATATAATCATTTATCCAGCTTGTTGGCCATGAAGGAATTAAAATATGAAAAAATATCTAACTGGAATGAGTCAAGGACAGTGGAAGTAGATGAACCAAATGTCTTTGTCCTTGCCATGTGGTAGAAGGAATGGAGACCGACATTTTATGAGACTGTTCTGCAACCTCCATTTCGTGAACTGTTTTGTGAACTGGTTCTCGTTCAGGGACGGCTTGATCAAAGCAATTAAAGGGGGACACAATGAGGCCCCTGCTGATAATCTGTTAAACTAGAGATCATTTCCAAATAAGAAGTTCTTTGGTTAGATAGAAGGTGCAGGCTTATGAAAAGGGCAGTCTGTGTCTGTGACCTGAAGTAACTGAGCCCAGCACTGGCTGACCTGGCTAAACTGGTTTGAACTGGCCTGACTCAGGAAGAAGAAAGAAAGTGACATGAGGCACAAGTCTGGTAGAAGAGCAATAAAGTAATACTGCCTACGACACACAAAATGCTGGGCGAGCTCAGTGGGTCAAGCAGCATCTATGGAGGGAAATGGACAGTTGATGTTTGGGCCGAGACCCTTCCTTGAGACTGGAAAGAAAGTGGGGAGATAGCCAGTGTAATAGGGTGGTGGGAGAGGGTGGATCAGGAGCTGATGGGTGATAGGTGAATCCAGGTGTGAGTCGGAAGATAGGTGGGGAGGGGGGAAGTGGGAACGATGTAAGAAGCTGGGAGGTGATAGGTAGAAGTGACAAAGGGCTGATAGGAGAGGACAGTAGACCATGGAATAAAGGGAAGGAGGTGAGAAGGGGAACTGGAGGGAGAAATGTGTGGGTGACGGGCAGATTGAGAGGGCTGGGGAGGTAAAGAGAAGGGGTATAGGGGTCAGTGGGCTAAGGGAAAACAAAGGGGGGGACAGAAGGGAGTGGTTACCAGAAGTTGGAGAAATCAATGTTTAAAATGTAATACTGCTTGTAGCCTTAGGCCAGATCCAATCAGAAGCTGACACAGGCTAGCCAGGTAAGCCTGCATCAATGAAATTGAAACACAACGGTCTGATCTGATGAGGATATGAATGGAGGATTTCGGATGTAAAGCAGCGAGAACTATTATTATTATTATTATTATTATTTTTATTATAGACTAACTGTTGCAAGGAAGACCCCCATGCCAGGGGCAGGGAGAGGAAGGATCAATCGGTGGGCCAGGAGGAGGTCCCCTATTTCAGTGTTATAAGTTGGAGTGGTGGTCTGAGTGAGTACTGGTATGAAAGGAACAATAGCTTTTGGAACTTAAGTTGTTAGCCCGGGGTCAACGTAACTTACATGGATATTTGCGTAGATACAATACAATGTGAGTTTTGAATTAATTGTATGGTAATTTTGACCACGGTAAGCGTCAATAAGCTCAACTCAATTATTTATGCTGCATGGCACCCTTTAGCCATGAATACTGACAGCCCAGTTTGATCTTGTACCTGCCCAATATCCTTGAAAATAAACTTTCTAAAATAAGTCACTGAATTAAAAGCCAGCATTTCAGGACATCACGAAGTGCTTCACAGCCATTCACAACTGTAATGGGAGAAAACAGTGCAATGAGTTTATGCATAGCAAGTACCACAGACAATAACTGGAGAAATAACAGAACAATTTGTTTTGATGATGGTGGTTGAGGAATAAATAGGATGCTAGATTAACTCCTTTGCCTTCCTCAAAAAATATCATGGGATTTTTTTTCACTGCATCTTAGGCAGAGGGATCTTGGTTGATCACCTCATTCAAGATACAGTATTTTTGAAAGTGTCACACTCCTGCAGCAATCTTCTGAAATGAATCAACAATATAATGACTGAAATAAGAATGCTGCCATTGAACCACTGGAACATAGCAGAACCAGGAGCTGCCCACTCTCCAGGAGAATGGGAACAAATGTTTTGGCTTAGTTTGATTGACTGCCCTTCTCTGAATTTTACAATGAATTGTAATTAGAATGGTGCTTTCATGTCTTTTCCTGTTAAGTTAACAGCAACCTCAGTGTAGCACTTCTCCCTTGAATGCCAACCTAGATTAAATTATCATATTTCTTATGATGTAGAAGAAGGCCATTCAGCACACTGAGTCTGTGCCGCTCTATTTCCCTGTAACTTATTCTTTCTCCCACCAATCAACTACACTAGGGGTGATTTACAGCAGCCAATTAATCTAGCAGTATACATTTTGGATTAGGAAGTGAACTGGAGCACCTAGGGAAAACCCATGCTGTTATAGGGAGAACATGCAAACTCCACAAAGACAGCATCGGATGTCAGGATCAAACTAGGATAGCTGGAGCTGTGAGGCTTTGCTGAACCACAATGCTGCCCCAAAATATTCTGAAGCAGGACTTAAACTTGTGACCTTTTGACTGAGATGTGACTGCTGCTGCCAAATTAGGTTGGCTCTTAGTGATCAGGATTGTAAAGTATGGATGATCTTTTTACCTCCATGGCGAGAGCTGATAAGACCATCCGTTTACCATTATTCTACAGTTAAGCCCACGGAATAAGATGGTTTTATTTCATTATTCCACCACCATTTCTCTACTAATGACTGTTGCAAACCTATTTATAATTGTTAGAAGAAAGGCAAATAGGATACTAATGACTGTTGCAAACCTATTTATAATTGTTAGAAGAAAGGCAAATAGGATAGGGCACATGCAGTCAAAGAATGCATTTTGTTACATTTTTCTCTTAAACTTTATTCACAATGATAAGGTGCTTACAGATCACAGTAACCTGCCCAGCCTAAAAAAAAGACCGCGTACAGGGAGAGTTCTGTGGAAGTTTGTGATATAATTCAGCAATGGATCTGAGACCTTCCTTGGTACTGAGGTATTGTCGGACAATAACCTAAAACAAACAGATAAAACTACACAAGGCAATGGCAGCAAAAATACCTTTGCAATGTACACCGAGTTGGATTTGGAGTACCCCGGACTCAACTCTTCAGCCTGTAAAACAGATGGTTAAAAGTAACAACATTTGTTTACTGATAGTGCCTGGTTTTACATGGATTGCAACTACTACTTTTTCTTTTCCATTGAAAAGAAAAGCGTCATGACAGATATTTTCACTTTTGCACTCATCCCAGTTCAAAAATCACATGAGGGAAATGTAGATGATGTTCAAACAATATATTTTAACCCCATTTACAGAATGGCACTAATGGACTTTTGTAATTACATCTTTGGCCTTGAATTAAAGTCAGTTTTGTGCTACTGGCCCATCAGACTTCGCATATTCATTTCATTTTGGACACTTGCAGTTTAATGGGGAATCAAAGTCCTACCTGATTACTTTATGTGAATTTAAATCATCCTCACTGGTAGAAAATAACTTGTCTTAATATGGATGGGACAGCTGCTAAACCAACAAAGGTGCACTCAAAAAGAAGGAGAACAAACAAGGAACAGCTTTACTAAGGGACAACTTTTCTGGTTCATACCAGTGTTGGGTTATTATCAGCATATCATCTAGCTGCTGAGCAATAGTGAAAAATGCGAAGTCCTCCTTGATATTCAGGTACAAATAATTCTCCAAAAGTCTCAGTAAATGATTCACATTTTGTAAATGCATTATGTGTACCTCACTGGTACATAGCCAGCTGCTTTTCATTTTGAAGAGAGGTCAAGACTTTGCTCACAGATTTGAGTGCCTGGCATTCAGTCTAGTTCAAAGTGCAACTTGGCATCAAGCAACATACATACACTGATGATCCAGAGACTGAATGAGTTATAGGACAATCTGCTGCTACAGTATGACTGTGAAGTTACATAGTATATTTGTCGGTCTTGAGAGTTTAACTGGTTCCAGGCCTAGGACACAGAATCTTGTAATTTGAAGAATATAAAAAGATATGGAGAAAAAGCAGGGAATTCAGCTTTGTCTAGACAGCAACAGTTAAAGAACTGGCATTCAGTTCTGCTTTTTGGATTCTGTGCTGAAATAAGAATGATTCATGGTCTGGCAAAAAAAAATCAGACCATAAAGCAAATTAGGAATGCTAAACACTCAACAAGGTGGGCCAAACAGAACCATACTGTGAACCTGGGCGATATGTTGTATTACCAGCACATTTTTAATGGTCTCTCATTTCCTTTCATCAATATCTAATTTTAAACATCACATGCTTCTCACTAAAATTCCTATAGATAAAATCAATAGCTGTTAATTATTTTGCTCATTATGTACACAACATTCAATAACAAGAACAACACATCAAATATTTGGTTTACTAAGCCCATTCCAGCACCGAGGAGCAATCCTATCAATCTATTCCCTACTTTTCCCATAGCCCTGTAAACTGTTCACTCTATCCAATTCCCTTTTGAAAGCCCTGCCTGACAGATTCCGTTCCTGCCAACCCACAAAGGCAGTGAGCTCCAGATCATAATTTCTCAATGCATAAAAATATTTTTCATCACTTCCGCCTTGTATGTTTAAATCTGTGCTCTTTTGTCCCTGAACTTATGGGAAGAATTCCTCTCTAATTACCCTGTCTAATCCAGTTATGATTTTATACTCCTCTGTCAAAACTCCTCCCAATCCTCTTTGTTCCAAGGAGACCAACCCCAGTTTCTCTATCCTGATTTTACAACTAAAATACCTCATCCATATAATATTTATATTAAGGCAGTGACATTAGGCTTACTGAACCTGCTTGTTATTTTTGAATTTATTTTCCACTTCCTGTCCAGCAGTAAGCCAAATTGAACAGTGGTGATATATCAACTGGGCCTAGTTTTATCCTTTGCTTTCTCTCGTTGATCTCATATTCTCCCACCTAACTTCTTCATATCTGAAGGTAATTAACAGTTTACAGTGAAAGGCTCTTTAGCCAATTATATTGACAAAATTGGATATAAAAATATACACAACTATTCAACATTGTCAGCAGTCAGTTTTTTCAGGGTCAATGGAAGTGAGATTATTGTTCACTTAAATACATACATAGAAACATGGAATAAGAAAACATAATTCATCCATTCCACCTACATACTTTGAAAACATCATTTTGCAGAAACAGGGAGTGGATACAGAGCAGAGGGGACAATCAGAAGAGATGACTAAAGATGATAAAATAAGGATATGAACTGAGGAAATGTTTGAAGACAGGAAATGTGTGAATCTGCAAGGCCAGGAAGGTTGGGAGGAAGGATTTAGTATGGGGTTAAAAGCTCAGATATTCATGGGGATGGGAAGAGCAGCACTGCATATAAAGTCAGAAGTGTACATCTACTATGTTTATCAGTTGAGGCTGGAGGAGTTTGCAGAGGTAGGGAGTTGGGAGCCCATTGAATGCATCATCATATGGATTTTGAATACCATTTGTAGGTGGATACAGAATAAGTTGGGGAGCGCAGCAGCTAACAGGCAGGTGGGATGTTGGTGAGCTGTGTTGTGAAAGATGGAAGAAAGCAGTGTTGCAAAGGTATCAAAGATATAAGTGAAGCGCAGTTCAAAATCAAATAGGGCATCAAAGCTGTGCCTTGTTTGCTTATGGCCTGAATCTAACACTGAATATTTTTCTAATTTTCTATTGAACCCCTCTCTAAGGCAGTCTTGTAAATTTCCAAAAACTTGTTACCTCATGGGTTTATGGCAGAAATGGAAACCTGGGTCAAAGAAGGTGAAACAAAACTTGCCACTGCTGGTTACAATCTATTCAGGAGAAATAGTATAGAAATATCCTGCTATGGTACTTGAAGATTCAAACATAGAATCTGTGATTAACAGTCGAGAAACAGGACTGCGTTTTTTGACTGCTGGCTATATCCTATAGAACTACTAAATTGTGGGAAAGTTATTGTGGAGCTAATCTGCAAACAAATTCAGAAAGAGATGAAAGCAATTAATAGTGATAATGTGTGAGGCTTCAATTATTCCCATACAGATTGGTTAAAGACAGCATAAAATGCAAGGAATTCCTTAATTATATGTTGGACTTCCTTGCCCAAGGAAGAAATAAAACAAAACTAATAAAAACCTGTAAAAGTTAGCTTTGAAATTAACAAAAAAGACTCCAATGTTTTCAAACATATTAAACACTTACAAAAATCTAAATTAACAATGCATTAGAACTTTAAAAATGTAGGAAGATTAAGATTATTTTTTAAATATGAACCTGTAATTCTTTTCATGTTAAGAAACATTCATTCAAAGCTCTTGCAGCTATTCCCTTCCATTCCAACCAATAAAAGACCAGTTGTGCATCTTTGCACCTGACAGTCTTTTGTGGCAAACTCAAGGTGTAAGTGCAAGCAAAGTACTCGTTGTCTTTCCAAGAGAAGACTCCATAAGGAGTCAGACTTGGAGTAGAGTCAGCTGTCCACAGCAACTTCAAATCAGATCTCACCTTTAAAAAGTTTTTAAGAGCTTCATCAATGGTGGAACTTGGGGGTGTTCCGTAGAAAGTGGCTGCTGCCTTCCTTTCCATCCATCCTAATTGTGCTGCCTACAAAAAAAATTAAAGGATACAACAAACAATTTTGCTATAAATTAAACATAATATTTCTCATGTGTATGGGTCCTCTAAACTCCAGCGCATGACACCATCATGTCTATTTTCAGATTCTACAGTCAATACAGTGCTAAATGCCAGCTCACTAAATTGGATCAATTTAAAAGCACTTTAAAAAGACATTTCAGTGCAACACATTTGTAATTTGTCCTGTGCTCCTTTTATTGCATACTTCTTAAACTCCTGTATATAGGTTAACGTGCAAATCAGTACATTAATATTGTGTGATTAACATTATTGTTGCATCAAGCCACGTTTTGATTTTTAAAATTTTCATTCTTGTTTCAATATTCTTCCATGGCATCCAAAACAAAGTATATATCATCTGCTTTCTCTAACATTCCCCCCTTACACCTCTATGAGATCTTTGCAGATAGTTCATATGTGTGATTCATCGGTGTTCAATGACAGGGTGGGTTCAAGAATGCTGTAAATAACATTTTGATATTGCCCCTCTCTGTAGCCTCTTTCAGTCCCATATAGTTCTGGGATATTGACACTCCTTCAGTACTGGCTTCTCACTGATCTTCACTGTTCTATACGAGTGGCCTTGGTTTTAGCCACGCAAGCTTAAACTTTGGAATTCCTTCAGTCTTCTCTAAATCTCTCTCCTCTTTTAGGATGCTCCTAAATTGACATCAACTTGACCATTTTTGTTCAACTGTAACATTTTGCTTCTAGCTGTTCTATCTTTGGATGTTTCCCTACTTTAGAAATCTGACAAGTTGGTATAAAGGTTACATACAGCAACAAAAAATTACTTCACATGTATTTAAGTCCAATGTTAAAATATCAATTTCTTATTATTGACACATGAAATAACTGTAATCCTAGACTTGTATTTCCTAATGTATATCATTTTTTTCAGTAGCTCTTTAACTGGCTTAAGACTACCTGAATCTATTCAACCAGGGTTGAGGTTAAACTACACCCAACCCTCTGAAAAGGCTGCTCTACAAACCACTAGGAAACAAAACAACAGAGCTCAGATTACATTGTGAAAAAATTAAAGTCAAATTATATTTTCATAATATCATGCAGAAATTACATTAAGGGGCTGAGAGAAACATTGAAAATAAGCACAAGAGCAGGCCAGTTAGCCTCTCAAGCCTACTCCACCAGACGACTGATCATCTAATTCAAAGCTACATTCCTGCTCTCCCCCCAAAATCCTCGATGTCCTTTCTGCCCAGAATTTATCTATCTCCTTCTTAAAAATATTCAGCAACTAGGTCTCTACAGCCTTCTGCAGTAATGAATTCCCCAGACTCACCACCTTTTGAACAAAGAAATTTCTCATATCAGGCCTAATTCTCTTACCTTGTAACCTGAGACTGTGATCTCTTCTTCCATATACCCCACCAAAGAGAAACATCCTCCCACAACTAGTCTGTCTAGCCCTGTCAAAATTTTCTAACTGTTAATTAGATCCCTTCCCATTCTATCTCACCTTCAGTGAATGCAAACCTAGTTAACTTGGTCTCTTCTCATTCTCGCCATTCTGGGAGTTCTGCACCTCCTCTATGACATGTATTTTTTTTAGTTCAACAAACCAAAACTGCACCTAATATTCCTAATAATACATATACCTAATATGTAGTCTCACCAAAGCCCCATATAATTGTAGCAAAACATTCTTGCTCCTATACCCACATCTACTTGATATGAAGGCCAACATACCATTTGCCTTCTTAACTGCTTGCTGAATCCCTGTTGCATGTCCATATACATTCCTATCCTTCAATTATCTAACTTATGCTTAAATGTTCACAGAATTTCTGCTTTAATTTCTTTAATTACTAACTATGTTGGTGCAATATACACTCTCATGATTGTCCATGTAAAAAGATATTCCCTACTTTGTCTCTGAAACTTACACTTAATCTTCCATCTATGTCCTCTTGTTCTGCATGGCTTAAACACTGGACATTGTTGGCTTTTTTGAACACTATCCCATTCTCTCTTAATTTTCAAAACCACTGTCAAATCACTCTATAACCTTTCTCAATAAAAATTGCCCCAATTTTTCCATGTCTTGTAAGGGGTTACGGAAGTCCTGACTAGCAGAGATTTGACTTTACGCCAATTCTCCCATGCCAAAAATAAGTTTGGTTGCTGTTCATCCTTTTGAAAAAAAAATCACTGAAACTAAAAAGGACACTGAAGTTTTTTCTCCCAAACCAGAAACTGACTGATTTCTTCCCTTATCAATAACACACAACAGTGAAAAGAATACAGTAGTCATGTGTATGGAAATCTGACAATGCTGTTTAATCCTGTCCCTTTGTTGGAGAAAATAATTTGATATTCTTCCCCAGATCAAGCAACAATCAAAAACATCTCCAAATAAATTCTTAATCCAAACATCAAAGATTGGAATCAGAAATAGTTGATAGTCTAAACTCAGCAATACAATTATGGTAATTTTTAAATCGAAATTCAATTAAATAATGAATAATCATTCATATTATACTTAAATAAAATTTGATGCCTGTCTGCTTCCAAGGTATTTTGTCTTTCTAAGTCCATACATCAGATTGCAATATCTTCACATATCTTGGTTTTGGGAGAAATTGTTCATTTCTGACATGGACATGGAAAATTCAGTTTACGGACAGTTTTCAGGAATGGAACCCTTATGTAACCCAGAGTATTTCATTATGCTCTGCAGCATCACTGTGAACAGATACCTACTGGAGATATAAATCCTACAATTTCATTATACTTGATTGCATTTTGTATGGTTTCAATTCATGGAGAAAAGTGAAGACATAGAACAGTAAACGTGAAAGATATAAAAAGCTCATGCTTGAAGAATCAAAGAAGCAAATGAGGGAAGGAAGGAAGAAGGTGCAGCAGCAGGGTATCATATTCTACAACTTATCATAAACAATGTTATTAGAGAACTTATAATTTTTGATAAATATTTTGATACAAAAATTGCTGCATGTACTCAACCTTTGAAAATATAGTGAGATTGTATCTCAATTATCACCATTTCCCACCAACACTAGTTGAAACAATAATTTAGAATCAATTCCATGCCGGAGACAAATAGTTTAAAAATTTCAGGATTAGTAGTCTTGTACTACATGGACTTGTAATTACAGCTAAAAGTCAAATCACATTTAAACAAGGCTCTTCACAACCTCTTGTACTTTGAGTAAATTTTCTAAGTGGTTATATTTTAAGTAAGAAGTGGAGCTCTTTGCATCCTTGTAATTACACATATAGTAGTTCAGGAAGAGTAATGTAGAGTGCAAGCTGTCAGTTCAGATTGATGCAGCTCAAGCCTGAAGAGAATATTCCAAAATACACTACGACAACATTTACTCCAACCTACCACACTAATTGTAATATCTTTCAGAAATTTCTAATTTACAAGAAGCTTCATCCTACTTGGCTGAGATCACCAAGTCCTAGGAAAAAGCTCCAAATTTATTTCTCACTTAAGGTCCTTACAGTTGGCAAAGGGAAATTTTCATCCCATCAGTTTGCGCTGAATTGAATTCCTGGCAAATGAACAACTTGTTAACTAACATAAAAGAGAACAGCTAGATAAATTCTCCATCTCAGCAGGCCACCAGAGACAAAGACAGATAGAAATGAAGCATACTGCAAGAAGTGGAAGTTGGAATTAATGATGGGGTGGGATGGAATTAACTCCGGCATGTTAATTCAGGAAGGCAGCCTGGGAACAGCAAATGCTATCATGGAATATCAGTCTCAAGTCAGCAAATGTGGTAAAACTAAAACAAGTGCTTGCTCAAAATGAAGGAAAGCTACTTTATGGTACATTTTTTTAAAGAGACAAGAATAAGCAACATGGCTGAGCAGAATGTGATGGATTGAAAAGTGACATGCTGAGAGTTCATATTATTTTGACTTACAGTCTCAACAAGGATCTCCTTGGAGATGCAGTATTAAATCAAATTCTAGAATGGATAAATCAGAACGAGAAGCTAGATGGCTCCAGACTATTGGATCAATTTTGCTACAGTGGAGACACAAGAGACTGTAGATGCTGGAACCTGCAGCAACAAACAATGTGCTGGAGGAACTCAAGAAAAATGCCCTGATGCAGGGTTTCGACCCGAAACGTCGACAACTTCTTTCCTCCCACAGATGCTGCATGACCCTCTGTTCCTCCAGCACATTGTTGCTTCAATTTTGATACAACTTGTTCACTCCATTTCTGCTCCTCATAGCCTTACCACAGTGACAGGGCAGCTGTAAAATACACGCACAACTCCTATTGATTTATTTTCACTTTGATTAAAAGTCTGATAGGAATTACAGAGTAAGAAACACATTTCTGCAAACTTACGTAAATGCAAATATACAAATTAGCAGGAATAGGCCACTTGGCCCCCTCAAAATTGCTACATCATTTAATAAGATCTGCATTTCCATGTATATGTCGAATGTTTCACCTCCTTATCTAGTATCTATTTACCTTTGCCTTATTCAGAGACTCTGCTTAACAGTCCTTTGAGGAAGAGAATTCCAATGATCCTCTGAGAAAACAGATTGCTTCATCTCTGACCCCTTATTTTTAGAAAAGAGACCCCTAGCTCTAGATTCTCCCACAAGAGGAAATATCCTCTCCACATTCACCCTGTCAAGACTCCTCCCCCATCCCCAGTTCACCCACACTCAGATCTTATACATTTTAATATAGTCTCCTATCACTTTTTTAAATTCTTGAGGATACAAGCCTAACCTGACAAACCATCATCATAAAACAACTCCCCATTCCAGCTATTAGTCATGTAAATCTTCTCGAAACAACTTCCAATACATCAATGTCCTTCTTTAAATATGGAGACCAACACTGTTCACAGTACTTCACATGTGGTCTCACTAATGCCTTATTAACTGAAGGATAACCACCATAATTCTCGTATTCAATTCCCCTGACAATTAGCTGTAACATTGTTAGTTTTCTTGATTACATTCTGCACTTGTACACTTGCTTTTCGTGAACCATGCAAAGATCCCTCTGTTTTTCAGAACTTTGCAATGTTTCACCATTTAAGTAGGCTTTTGATTTTGTTTGCAAAACTGGACAATTTCATATTTTTGCACATCATACTCCATTTGACAATTCAATTAAACAATCTGCATCCCTTTGTAGCCTCCTTATGTCCTCTCCTCAGCTTACCTTCCTACCTACTTGTGTGTCATCAGCAAATTTAGCAACTAAACCTTGGTGCTTTTCTCCAAATCAATTATATAAATTGTTAAAAGCTGAGGTCCCTGTACTGATCCCTGCAGTACACAATTATTACATCCTACTCATTATGCCCATTTCCTGTTAGTCAGTCTTCCATTCATGCCGATATATTACCTCCTGCACCAGGAGCTTCTATTTTCTGTATTAACCTTTGATGTGGCATCTTATCAATAAATTAAACATTCCACACAAGGATTAAGCAGTAGGTGGCACAACTTTTACTCCTAAACTTTAGTGAAAATGTACAATGTGTTGTATTACATTTTAATATGCTGCTAGAAATGCACATGGGATTGCCAATACCTACAAGTACCCCTCCAAAGTGCAATCCTGATTTGAAAATATACGGATTAAAAGTCTCGTCACTCCCTACCTAATAATACTTTTGGACTACACTGGTTCAAAGTAACATCTCATCATTCTAAAGAGCAATTAGAGATGGACACTAAACATTGGCCTTGCCACAGATAGTCAACCACATCCTGTAAATGAATAAATAAGATCCTCTCTTCCATTTCAGGTTCTGACACTTGCCAAAATGATTATGCCTTGCCTATGATGCTGGACACTGAATATCAATATTCAACCCATGAAAGAAACTAAAAAGAAAATTAAGACATTTCTGAACGTATTTGTTGATTCACGAGGAATTATGGACACTGGGGGGAAAATAACAGGAAGCTTTACTGAAAACTACACTCTGACAAAGAAGATTGAATGATTTTGGTATGAGCAGTGCAAGCATGTTGTCGGCAATCAGTTTAGACTAAAGATGAGACAGCTCCATCAAAGGGAATCTGTTGTCCATCACCGTCTGGCAACGGTGGTTATGCATTTAGTAAAAAAGCACAAGTCGATATAGATGGTTAGAATATGTGTATGGCTTGGCTGAAAACTGCATTCTCGTATGGTGACGACTGGGCTCTGGCTATGAAAGCACCTCATGGGAGGCCAAAACTGAGCATACAAGTGTGGGAAAATATTAATACTTTAATTAATGGGGTAGCTGAGGGAGAACGTATTGGTAAAACCCATGGTGTCAACCTAGAAAAGCAGCTGACATTAACGGCTTTGTGTAGTTTCACGACAAGCTCAACATCACATTACTCATAGATGCCCCAAGCCCTTTAGATAGAAGTACCTTTTGTACAGGCAAATGCAGCAGCCTTTATTCTTACAATAACACAAACACTGAGTTGAATGCCAGTGAGAATTTTTCTACATGTCAGCAAAGCATAGCTGGAGAAACTTGAGTGTATTTAAACACAGGGATCATCAGAGGACAGAATAAGAATGAACTTAAACAGCATGGGAAATGTCAGTAAAAACTGCAGATGAAGTTAGAGCAGAATTTTTACAGTGAACAGAACCTGAGAAATGGCAAAGTTGAAACAACGAAAAAAAAATTTGAAAAATTGATATTACGGTTAATGCTGAGGAGGAGCAGTGGAAGAATGGAATAATAGCTCAATTATTTGCCATGTTCTCAACTTTTCCCTCAAACAGCAGTTAAAGCTACGTTAATTCTAAACGTAAAAATTAAGACATAGATTTTTGTAACCAAAAGGACATTGGATAATAGCTGGTTAGAATTAGACTGAAGATCAGCTATGATCTCGGAAATGTGGAACAGGCTTAAAGGGCTGTACAATCTACTCCGATTCTTATCTTCCTCCCAATGCTCCTATTAGGGAGGGCACTTAACAATATGGAATATATAAAACCTTAACACTCACAACTTTTACGTTACCTCTCAAGCAGCTAATCCATCACGGCAAGAAGTGCAGTTCAAAGTTGGGACATCTCATTCCACTGACACAAAGTCATCTTTCAGCATTTGTGAAGCCTCCTCCAGCCACGTTGTTGCTACTGAAGGAAACTATGCGAGTGGAAAGCAAGGAGTAGCACCAACATGGCTTCCTTCAACCTCACTAAAGCTGTGACTCCATCAACTAAGAGGGACTGTGAAGCAAACTCAGCTGGTGCAAAAAACTGTCTTCATCTTACGTTTGCTTCACAATGGTATGCAAGTCATGATCCTGACCAATAGGTCCATTATGGAGTTACTTTCAGTCAATACTGGCAACAAGCAAAGGTGTGTCATCGCACCGATACTTGTTTCAGTGCTGCATGTCCCTCCAATAAACTACCAACTGGAATGGAACTAATTTAGAGGAACTAATGGGAAGCTATTCAAACTAAAGAATGGCATCTACATACCAAAGTCAAACCGACTTCAGCAGTCGGACTGCAGTATACAGACAACACTTTGGCTGACTGTGAGAGAGTGTGAAGAGGATCTGACCTAAAACTATTGGTCTACTGGTCAGCTTCTGAGATTTGGACTATCTAGAGCAGGCTTACCGAGGCAGAGAAAGATACCACCAGTACTGCAAAATCCTTCAAATTCACTGGAAAGGTAAGCAAACCAATGTCCATTGCCTCTCCCTGGCCAAAATCCACAACAATGGAGGCCTTAATTATACTCAGTCAGCTCTGTAGGGTAGGCCACACCATCCTCCTGCCTTACACCAGACGGACAGAGGAAAAGATTGAGGAACGATCCCAATGCCTCCATGAAAAAGTGCAACATCCTGGGAATCCCAGGCCCATGACTGCTCAAAGGGGAGATGGAAAAGTTGAGATAGAGACAATCTAGTGGTCAATTAACCCATGTGTGTCAGTTGGTGGGATGATAGTTGAACAGGCAAATGCCAAAGGTTCCAGGGAGTGATTGAATGGGGGAATGAGATTGCAGCATGGGCTTGATGGGCTAAAATGACCTAATTCTAAGGAGGTATAGAAATATGGAAAGATGGCACTGAAAACATTGAATCCATAGGTTGGAGCATACAACCCAGGGTAAACAGCTGAAGAAGTACACCATCGCACAAACTGCTCACCTGCCTGTTTCATCAGGCACCACCTGCCCATCTATGGCAATATCTATAGTTACCCCATTGGTCTCATCGATTACCTCAGAACCCACAGAACTGGAATGGAAGCAACCCATCCTTAAGCAAGAGATACTGCCGAAGTGAAGACTGCATTCAAACAGTTGAACAGGCAAATGAGAGTGGAAGACAGGTTCTAAGGCCATGCAGAAGAAATGTTGTACATTTCTTAGTCTTGATTGGATGTATAAATATAGCTTGTATTGATCTTTTGGTTTGATCTTGTTTCATCAAATGGTCAAAAGACATCAAGATAATCATAAGATATCTTTATTAGTCACATGTACATCAAAACACAGAGTGAAATACATCTTTTGCGCAAAGTGTTCTGGGAGTAGCCCGCAAGTGTTGCCACGCTTCCAGCGTCAACATAGCATGCCCACAACTTCCTAACCCATACGTCTTTGGAATATGGGAGGAAATCGGAGCACCCAGAGGAAACCCATGCACATACGGGGAGAACGTACAAACTCCTTGCAGACAGTGGGTGGAATTGAACCCGGGTCGCTGGCACTGTAATAGCGTCACGCTAACCGCTACACTACCGTGCCTGCCTCAATAAAAAGATGAAACATATAGGTGCTTTTTTTTCTGAATTCACGCATCAATTGTGTGTTGCTGCCAGGTAGCATTTGACGACATTAATTTGTTTTTGGGAATGTGGTGAGAAGCCACCTTCCCAAACTCCTGCAGTGCTGCTAGGTAGCAAATTTCAGGATTTGACCCAGGTTAAGAAAGGACTTTAGCAAGTTTTTTTCATTAATGAGAGTCTTGGAGGCAACCTTCTTGGGGGTTGTGGGGGGAGTAATGTTTGTTCTTCAAGGTGATGGAGGTTACAGATTTGGCCGGTACTGCTTAGTCAAAAGTTATATGTATAAACAATTGTTTTTGACCCCAGTTGCTTGGTTTTTATAATGAAGCAGTCACAAACATCTGAAAAATGATGGATGCATCATGCACGCTTCCCAAGTGTGTTAGATTGACCATCTAGCTATGGTTGTAGACCACCTGAATGTTTTGTGAGTGAAACCTCTTGAGGTTCCAGTGCAGTTCTGTATTCTGAAGTGAATTAAATAAATTTCTACCACCCCTATCCCTTCAGGAATTCCTTATGGTTGTGACCTCCTCCATACAGATTATTGCTCAAGAAGATGATTTTCCTTTCCCATATACAGTGTTGCAACTTCCTTAATGAAGCAGTGGGCAGTGTGCTGGGAAATGCTGTATCTTCAGCACCCAGCCTGGAATAATCTGTGAGATGAAAAAAAATCAGACCATTATGATCTCTTCAGTACATACAGTACCTCCAGGTGTGGTTCTGTAGCTGCAGGTATGGCTGCATATGCCATACCCTTGGCGAAGCAGAGCTTCTAAGAGCATCGCTCCTCAGCCAGGTGCTTATAAGACACCTACTCCTTGTACACTCTAACTGGAGAGGGTCTTTTGGGCAGTTCTTCTCCACCTCGTGCCTCTTCCATTACATTGCTCTGTTATGCAACTCTATTGCTCTTCCTCTCCCCACTATCATGCTGGAAGCTTAGTGGAATGGATACCAATGCATCCTTTGGTGTCAATGAAAAGACCTGGTCAAAGGAGATCCAAACCAATGCATGGTCTGTAAAGGCGAACCATATGTACCTCCTTATTCCAATGAATGAATGAAGTTCTTTCCTCTAACGTAATCACCACAAAACTACAGGTCTCTGAGGATCCCTTTACATAGCATGGATATTGTACCTTGGGTTGGGGGGTTGGGGGAAAGGGGGCTAATGCTGGGGAAGTATACTTACTGGAATTAAAAGCCAGTTTCCCATGTGTGATTAGCACATGGCATTAGTTGATTTGTTGCCAGACTTGCTTTCTAATTTGCCAGGCAGAGTGAAATGTTTGCTTATGTTAGAAGCAAGTATTTCTTAAATGGTGACAGATTAAAAAATGCCAAAGGCCCAAAGCAGCCCAAGTTTACAGCCAACAAAATGAATTACTCTGGTGGGGAATCCAGAACAAGCGGTACAATCTTTACGCATGAAAACAGGAAATAATTTTTCAAAGGATAGCAGAAATTTGGAACACACTACCCCAAAAAGCAGTGTTTGCTGGGTAGAACAAGATTTAAGATCGAGGTTGACAGATTTTTGCTAGATGAAGGTTTCATGGATCGAAAGAAAGAGTCAAGACATAGCTTAGGTATGATCTTAATGATTGGCAGTACGGCTTGAGGGGCTAACTGGAGCTAACCCCGAATTCAAATAGTAGCAAGTGTAATCATAGGCTTGCTGCTTTTGCTGCTTCAAAATGACCTAAGGGTGTAAGAAGTAGATTTCTTCTAATCTCTCATCTGAATGGTTGACCCTTTATCACTAGACTGTAACCCTGGTCAAGGGAGACATCATCCTTGCATCTATCCCATTAAGCTTCTTAAGAATTTTGTATGTTTCAGTGAGACCACAGTTCATTCTTCTAAACTCTAGACAGTATAGGCACAGAATACTTAACCTCTCCTCAATGGATAAATACTCAATCCCACGAATCATTCAAGTGAATCTTTATTGCACTCCCTCTTTTGCAAGTATATCTGTACTTAGGCAGGAAGACTAGAGCTGAACACAACAGTCCAGGTGCAGTCTCAAAGTAAAACATTTTTACTCTTGTATCCAAAATGTCTTGCAATTAAGGCCAATGTATTTGACCACCAATACCTTTCAATCTCTAACCATTTATTTAAAAAAATGCTTCACTATTCTCCTTTTACTACCAATGTAAGGTCTCCTATTTTTTAGTATTTTTATTTTATCTGCCATGTCCTGGCCTATTTGCTTGGCCTGCCTCATTCACCCTGAAGCCTTCTGCATCCTCCTCACAACCTACAGTGCCACACAGTAATGCATCATTAGCAAATTTGCAGATATTACACCTGGTCTCCTCATCCAAATCACTGACATAGATGGTGAACTCACAATCCAAAAATGATTCTCTATTTTCTTTCTTTTAACCAATCTTCAAATCCACACCGATATCCAATCTCATATTTTCTAATTTGGTTTAGCCTCTTCTGAAAGTCTAAATGCACCATACCTATTTATTCCCCAAAATTTATTCTGCTAGTTACAACTTTAAGAAACAGATTTGTCAAACACGATTTTCCTTTTGTAAATCCACACTGACTATGCCCAAATAAAAATAAAAAATGCTGGAAGTACTCAGCATGTCAGGGAACATCTGTGGAGAGAGAAACAGTTAATATTTCAGGTCGATGACCTTTCATCATATCTGAAATGGTTTGTCTTTCCACTGAAGCTGCCCCTTATGAGCTTTTCCAGCATGTTCTGCTTTTATTTAAGATTTCCAATATTTGTAGACTTTTCATTGACGCTGCTTCTAAAATCATCCTTTATACACAACATGAATTAGTCCTCCACATGATTATTGCTAATTTGGTTTGACCAGACTACATATAGATTGCAATTCTCTCTGTCTATTGTATTAAACTTGTTACATGCACCTTTAATTTCTTAATTTACACAATGCCCTATATCATGACTATCAATTCCCACCAAAGTTTTCTGCTCCTTGTTGTTTCTTAGTTTCACCCAAACTGACTTTCTGGATTTTCTGAGCTACAATCCTTTTTCTTAACTGCCTTTATTATCATTCCCACATACCTCCATTTCACCTATTTCTTCTGTGAACATCTCAGAATAGTTGGCTCCCAACCCTGTTCACTTTGCCACAGCTCTGTAATAGCTATCAGATCATACGCATTTGTTTCTATCTGCACCATTATTTCAACCACCATGTTCAGAACGCTTTACTCATTCCGATGAAAAGCCTTCAATTTTGCCTTTATACCATTATTCCCTCTAGTTGGAAATATGTTGCATATCCTGTCCCCTGCTGACAAATTCATTACACTGCATTCTCACGTTAATCTTCAAATTTTCCTTCATCAAAACTCTGTCCCAATTATTTAGTTTAAAATCTTACTATTGAAGCCCAACCCAATGGAACAGCTTCCTCTTTCCCTTGTATTGGCATCAGTGCTGCATCAGTTGAAACCCATTTCACCCACACCAGTCTTTCAGCCTCTTTGATTAATCTTTTTGATCTTATTGATGCTATGCCAATTCAGTGATTGCTACTTCTATGGATCTGCTTTTAAGTTGGATTTTAGCTGCTTACAGCCCTGCAGCAGAACAACAGACCACAACAGCTAGTTCTTGCCCTACCTGAACACCCAGTTCCTCTGTGGTTCTGAAGAGACATGGTTAACTCAAGCAAGCAAAAAAGCTTTTGGGCTTCATGCTCCTGGCTGTAAACAATGGTATCCATTCCTCTTTTTATCTTGTGCCCCATCACTACTACATTTCTTTTCACTCTCCCAACTTGAATGGCCCACTTTACCATAATCTGTGTTGGTTAATTCATCCTCCCTGCAAGGTTGCAAGAATTGCATACTTTTTGGACAAGTGTTGGGGCTTAAGACTTCTATAATGCTACCTTGTGTTTGCCATAGCTGTCTCAGTCATAGTTACATTCTCTTGTCTCTCCTGACTGACTAATTTTGCAGTAACTAACGTGGGTGTGTGACTGTCTCTTGCAACAATATGTCCAAGTAACTTACCTCCCTATCGGAGGCATTGCAGTGTTCAGTTCATCTAGTGTCCTTGAGCTGCAGACACTTACTTAAAGTTGTGGTTGCCACAGATCACAATAATTTCCATCAGCTCCAACATTCTACAGTGTGATACATCACTTACAAAAGTTGAGAGTGGTCCAGGGAATTCCTCAACCCTAGAAGCATAATTTGCTTAAATCAGTTTACAGTTCCAAATTTTTCTAATGAATCACTTATACTAATTCTGCATGTATGAACCTAAGTAGTGATACTGGCAGGAAATTAAGTCATCAAGAAGCACGGAATCATCCTTAATAGTACCATTTACTTTCTAACACGTGTTTCCAAATAACAACTGTATGTGTCTGTGTGTGTATATGCATGCGCTAATTCTAATTAGCATTGACCACAATATTGGTAAATTTAAATCAGTAAATTGGTTCATTGTCACATGTACCAAGGTACAGTCAAAAACCTGTCTTGCTACTGTCCATTTAGATCAATTCATTACAACAGTGCATTGAGGTAGTACAAAGTGAAACAATAACAATGCAGAATAAAGTGTCACAGTACAGAGAAAGGGCAGTGCAGGTAGACAGTAAGGTGCAAGGTCACAACGAGGCAGATTGTGAAGTCATGAGTCCATCTTATTGTACTAGGGAACCATTCAATAGTCTTATAACAGCAGGATAGAAGCTGTTCTTGAGTCTGGTGCTACATGCTTTCAGGCTTTTGTATCTTCCGCCCGATGGGAGGGAGAAGAATGGGTGGGATCTTTGATTATGCTGGCTGCTTTACTGAGGCAGTGAGAAGTGTAGACAGAGGGGAGGCTGGTTTCCATGTTGTGTTGAGCTGTGTCCACAGCTCTCTGCAGTTTCTTGTAGTGTTTCTGCAATTTCTTATAGTGTAAAAGTGGTGTTTTGATATTAATAAGGATACACAGTGTTCACAAATCTATTCAGAGAGCTAATTTTGACCAGTAAAACTAATATTATTGTTGCAGTGAAATATGGTGACAGCTGCCGCTGCAATTACAATGACTGTTCCCAACAACAGTCTAATATTGTGCCTGCAGAATATCCTTGCTTGAAAAATACACAAGAGTAATGTTTGAAAGTAGGCACTGGGGAATTTGTCAGCATGATATATATGGGGAGATTCAACCATCTCAGTGGTGCTTGAAGTTGAAGAGTAAGCAATTGCTGCATAATTGTGTTAATCGGCCTCCAGGGTGCAGGAATCAAATCCTTGCAACTTGGCCTAAGAAGCTCTGGCATTGCCACACATGTCTAAGTTAAACATGCTGAATTTATGATAATCCCTGGGGATGCCATCTGGCCTTGTAACTCATCACAGAAAGACAAATGTCAAAGTGGTTCAGTCATTGAACAATAAAGGAAAACATTAAAACAAATTTTAAAAGTAATGAGTTGGGTTTCATGGCACTTGTTATACAGCTGTGCAGAGTCCATCTGCAGTGAAAGCTTTTTAATTTGTGTGAACTTAGTGAAATTGCCAATCCAACTCTACAAAAATGCCAAAGAATGAGAATAAATTTTCTTTAATTCATCCTTTTTATCAATCAGTTGTACTAACACATATAAATATAAAAGAAAAATTCTGGAAATCTCAGGTCAGGCAGCATCTGGGGAAACAGAAACAGTCAACCATTTGGGTCTGTGAAGGGTTCAGATTTCTAGCGCATGCAGTTTTTTTTTATTTTTATGGACTAATGCACATGTCGCATCACAGGATATTTTTCTGTATCATTCAATGATTGGGAAGGTAGGCAGGTACCATTTGCTCCCAACCTCCATGGATTTGAAGAGATACATAAGACTATGTTGAAACACTTTGCTCTTTTTTCTTTCTCTGCACAGAAGAGCACAAGGCCACATCTTGGTATTTCTCTAATAGCTGTGACAAGATCAAGAAATAACTATGTGGAGAACTGTGACCTAAACCCATGCTCTAAAAGTCAGATGCAACTCTATAATTTTGAATCTTGGAAAAGTATCCTTCCCCTTTGCTTTATTTCTGTGCTAAAATGCTTGGCTCAATTTTCATACACAATCCCAATGAATTTCATGAAATATGTCAAAGAAATTTTCAAGTCGCTCTCGATCATCGAAAAATGCAACAAATTTGGAGAAATTCTTTTTATACTGAGCAACAGCACAAAAACCAGGAGTGCTGATATTGCAATAACGTGGTCCTAAAATTATTGATTTTCAAGACTCAAAAGTTTTTTCTTGCTGATTTTCTGTAGGGAAGTATTATGATTGAAGGCTGTTAAAGGAAGCAAGTCTGGTAAAGAGAGGTTTTAAAAACTTAATAATTGCAAAAGATTGAATGGCTATGATGGAATAGGGAATTCAATTTATAGATTCTGTGACTGAGGACAATATGTATGGCGAGTCTCGATTTCAACACAGAGAAAAAGGGGAAAATAGAACAGCATATTTAGAGTTCAGGGTGAACTAAAGCTCACAGACAAACTAACCACTACTATGTTGGTAAACATAAAATTTGGTCAAGGTAAAGATCTTAAAGGAATGTGGGGGGGAGGAGAAGGGGAAATCCAACCAACCGGTGGACAAAATTCTTCATCTAACCTCTTTAGATTAAAGACCCACCCAACTTAGTGGTAACATGATGGCCTTTTGGTTTACAGAGAATTAAAAGGAAAGTAAAAGAGGAACCTTGGTTTCTTGGATGCAGCTTCAACTAAGGAGATATGGAAAGTTTACTTCATGGAGTAAAATGTAGAAGAAATACTAAATTAATTAAAAAGTCAATAACACTTGATCAACGATCATGAAGCACACTAGGTTAAATTTTACTCCAGAGAAATAGCCTTTCACAAATCATTGTTTCTACTCCAATTACAAGAAATTGCAGCTTTAAATTTCTTTCCTCTATAGATTTTAGTGTACTGTCAAAATCGGTATGCAGGCCAGAGAAAACACAGCTGTAATCTCTAGGTTCTCAAGATGAGGGAGAATGATCCTAGCTACAAGCCTAAGAGCTTCATCTTTCCAGAATTCGTGCCTTCTGAGAACAACAACATAATTTTATGTCCTTTGAGAAAAGGCTCCAAATTTATGATTTGTCAGTTACACAAAGGAGCGGAGACGAGCAGTGCTCCAATTATGGGCCTCTCTAGGGCCACAATAGGGATACTTTCAGTTTTCTACAATTGTATATAAATCTCAACTAACAGCTAGAGCAGTAATTTTATAATGTGAGCTGCCTGGGAAATTACATTTCAACATGTATATTATTGAGGTCTTTTGAGCAAGACTACACGCTGAAAATCACAACAAAAATAAAACCGCACATGAAAACTTCAATTTACAATACTTTCTGTACTTTAAGGGAAACAATATTTTTACCACAGTTGACAAGTAAACTTGAGTATTTCTTTTGCTGAAATTGATACTTATTCAAGCATTTACAATCAGTCAATGCAAACTTAGACTTTATTCTATGCTTTAAGTATGTACTTAAAAATAACAACCATTTCCAATTATCATTCCTTTCCGCTTTGGGTATTTTTCACACTCCCTCTTCATTTCTACTTACGAAATCTCTACTATGACTTGAGCCAACTTTGAATTGCAGCCTCCCCAATGAAATCCATAGATTTCTTTTTCTAGTTATCTGTCCCCTTACTTCCTTTTATTCAACTCTCACCTTTATGTGGCAACATGCTTCAAGGGACTGAATGAGATTAGAAACATATTAAATGAGAGAACCTTGGAGAGGATCTCACAATCCAAGTGATAGATGTCAATATATATTTACTTCTAATTAACTCCTGCCAGCATTGCAGAATTGTGCTTTGGCTTATATGATTGCACAAACTTAGTGGTTAAGTACAAAGAAATAAAGCTATGAGGAAAAGTATGCTGTTGGTATGATAAGTATCATCTTTCCTTTGTACCAATAATCCTTCTGTTGCATTACCTACTACTAATTACCAGAACAACACTTCTCATGATGGTTTTGTGAACAAGAAAAAAGACAGGGGGAATAGGGGGTGTGTGGAAGGAAGTTAGATCACAAGAATAACTTGAGTACCATTTACTCTCCAAGTGATTCTTTCACTTTACAGGAATGAACTTGTCCACCACTGAGTAGCTCACACTTGCAACAACTTACTTTATGTAGAGTTTCTAACACAAGACGCTTCATTGAAAAAACACATAGAAAATGGTACTGAACCAGGAGAATTGAGTAATGAGGGACTAAAAGAATTTGGCTGGAAAGATGAGTTGGTTTTGTCTTGAAAGGAATACGTTTAGGCAAGAAATTCAGGGGTAAAATCCAGCTGGCTAAAAGCGCTGCTACCATAGTGAGACAATAAGAGCAAAAAATGCCTTACAATTTGGCAACCAACCCGGGAACTTGGTGGGCATCTGTAAGCCATTCAGTCCTTCAAACCCACTCAGCCATTTGGTAAGATCATAACTGACCTATGCTTTAGTTTCATCTACTGGCTTTGCCTTTATATCCTTTAACACTGTTACCTAGTAAAAATTTCAGATCTAAAATTATTAACTAAGCTAGCACCTACTGTTTCCTTCTAGCATTGTTCTACACTTAAACTACACTCAGCATGAAAAAAAGCCACGTTTCTTCATTTTTGAATGGTCTGGCTTTTATTTCAGGGTTATGATCCTTTGCTGTAGAATTGCCCAGAAAGAAAATTTCCTCCATCCATTTGATAATTTTCATTTGAAAATCTGGAAGCCCAAATCATCATTTAATCTTCTATGTTTCAGGAATATAAGCGTAGTTCATATAATCCCTTAGATGATTATTTATTTACTCTTAATTTATGCTTTACAAGATCACAAGACAAGGGAGCAGAAGCAGGCCATTCGGCCCATCGAGTCTGCTCCAAGGAAAAGGGAAAAAGAAATGGGGAATCGGGAGAAAGAAAAAAAAAACCTATTCTAATCCCAATTTCCGGCCTTATCCCCATATCCCTTGATACCCTGACTATTTAGATATCTATCTATCTCTTCCTTGAACGCCCCCACTGATCTGGCCTCCACTGCTGTATGTGGCAAGGAGTTCCACAAATTCACCACCCTCTGGCTAAAGAAATTTCTCCTCATCTCTGTTTTGAAACTGTACCCTCTAATTCTAAGATTGTGCCCTCTGGTCCTGGACTCACCCACCAAGGGAAACAGCCTAGCCACATCTACTCTGTCCTTTCCTATCAATATTTTAAATGTCGCTATGAAGTCCCCTCTCATTCTTCTGTACTCCAGTGAGTACAGTCCAAGAGCCGACAAACGCTCATCATACGTAAGCGCTTTCATTCCTGGAATCATCCTCGTAAATCTCCTCTGAACCCTCTCCAACGTCAGCACATCCTTCCTAAGATGTGGGGCCCAAAACTGCGCACAATATTCCAAATGAGGCCTCACTAGTGCCCCGTAGAGCCTCATTAACACTTCCTTACTTTTATACACTATACCTCTTGAAATGAATGCCAACATAGCATTCGCTTTCTTTACCACCGATCCGACCTGGTGGTTAACCTTTAAGGTATCCTGCACGAGTACCCCCAAGTTCCTTTGTACTTCTGTACTTTGAATTTTCTCTCCTCCTAGATAATAATCTGCCTGCTTATTTCTGCTTCCAAAGTGTACAACTGCACATTTCTCAACATTGAATCTCATCTGCCATTTCCTTGCCCATTCTCCTAAACTGTCTAGGTCCCTCTGCAACCTTCCTATCTCCTCAATACTCCCTACTCCTCCACCTATCTTGGTGTCATCCGCAAACTTAGCCACGAAACCATTTATTCCATTATGCAAATCGTTGATGTACAAGGTAAAAAAGGAGTGGTCCCAACACCAATCCCTGCGGAACACCACTAGTAACCGGTAACCAACCAGAACGAGATCCTTTTATTTCCGCTCTTTGCTTCCTGCCAACCAGCCAATGCTCCACCCATTCTGCTATCCTACCCGTAATTCCATGACCTCTCATCTTATTAATCAGTCTCTTGTGAGGCACCTTATCAAAGGCCTTTTGAAAGTCTAAATACACAACATCTACCACCTCTCCCTTATCCACCTTGCCTGTGATTTCTTCAAAAAACTCCAATAGGTTGGTCAGGCAGGATCTTCCCTTCATAAAACCATGTTGGCTAGGACCTATCTTGCCTCGCGCCTCTAGGTATTCCGTAACCCCATCCTTGAGGATAGATTCCAATAATTTTCCTACCACTGACGTCAGACTAATAGGTCTGTAATTTCCTTTATGCTGCCTCCCATCTTTCTTATACAACGGAACTACATTTGCGACCCTCCAGTCCTCCGGAACCATGCCGAAATCTATCGATTCCTGGAAAATTATAGCCAATGCCTCCGCTATCTCTAAAGCCACCTCCTTCAGAACCCGGGGATGCACCTCATCTGGTCCGGGAGACTTATCAGTCTTTAGCCTATTTAGTTTTTCTAGCAACTTCTCCCTAGTAATCTTAACTGAACTCAGTTCCATTTCGTGAGACTCCCGACTAACCGGCACATTGCTGATGTCCTCCACGGTGAAGACCGATGCAAAATATTCATTCAATTCCTCTGCCATCTCTCTATCGTCCATTACAATACCTCCTGCACCGTTATCAATTGGTCCTATAGCAACCTGTGTCTCTCTTTTACTCCTTATGTATTTAAAAAAACTCTTAGTATCCTTTCGAATGTTATCCGCCAACTTCCTTTCATAATTCATCTTTTCTTTCCTAATGACCTACTTAGTTTCTCTCTGCAGGTTTTTAAAAGCTCCCAGTCTTCTGTTTTCCCACTAATTTTTGCTTCTTTGTACGCCGCCCCTTTTGCTTTTATTTTAGCCTTCACCTCTCTCGTTATCCACATTTGTGCCTTTTTTCCATTCAAAACCTTTTTTCTTGGAATATATCTATCCTGCATTTTCCCTATTTCCTGTAGAAATTCCTTCCATTTCTCCTCCGCCATCCCTCCAGCTAGCTTACTCTTCCAATCAATTTGGGCCAACTCCTCTCTCATACCATTGTAATTTCCTTTGTTCCACTGAAATATCGATACACCAGTTATCAGCTTCTCCTTCTCAAACTTGAAAGTGAACTCAACCATATTGTGATCACTGGTTCCCAGTGGTTCCTTTACCTTTAGTTCCCTAATCACCTCCGGTTCATTACACAGCACCCAATCCAAAACAGCCGATCCCCTGGTGGGCTCTTCAACAAGTTGCTCCAGAAAAACGTCCCTTAGACATTCCACAAACTCACTCTCCTGAGTTCTACCGCCTTGCTGGATTTCCCAGTCCACCTTCATGTTAAAATCCCCCATAATTATCTTCACATTGTCACTCTGGCATGCTTTTTCTATCTCAAACTGCAACTTATCGTCCACTTCCTGACCGCTATTAGGGGGCCTATATATGACTGCTACTATTGTCCTTTTACCCTTGCTATTTCTTAGCTCCATCCATAAGGATTCCACCTCCTCTGACCCAATGTCCTTCCTTTCTATTGATTTTATATCACTACTAACCATCATGGCCACACCTCCCCCTCTGCCTACCCACCTATCCTTCCTATACACTGTGTACCTCTGGACATTCAGTTCCCAATCACATCCATCATAAAGCCATGACTTGGTAATTGCCACAATGTCGTATTTATTAACCTGTAGTTGTGCCACTAGGTCATCTACTTTATTCCTAATGCTACGTGTATTTAAATATAGTACGTTTAGTCCAGTATCTGCTATTGATTTTGTTGTACTTCTATTGTTCAGCAGATTATCCTGACTTTCCACCTGTCTATCCTTCTTACCATCTTCACTACATACTATTTTAGACATGTTCCTATATACCTCATCCCCTATCCTAACATTCTGTATCCTAACATACTGATTTGTTGTACTTCTATTATTCAGCAAATTATCCTGACTTCTCACCTGTCTGTCCTTCTTGCCATCCTCATTGGACTTGTTTCTATAAACTTCCTCCCTTACCTTAGCATCTTGTAACCTAACATCCTGGTTTTCATCCCCCTGCCAGATCAGTTTAAACCCTCCCCTACAACTAAATTAAACATTCCCACCAGGATATTGGACCCTTTGGAGTTTAGGTGCAACCCATCCTTAGCAAATAGGTCATGCCTCCCCCAAAAAAGGTCCCAATTATTCAAAAATCTGAAGCCCTGCCCCCTGCACCAGTCACTCAGCCACGCATTCATCTGCCAGAGCTTTCTATTCTTCCTATCATTGACACGTGGCACAGGTAGTAATCCTGAGATTACTACCCTTGAGGTCCTACTTCTCAACCTTCTCCCTAATGCCTTGTATTCCTCCTTCAGGACCTCTTCTCTTTTTCTGCCTATGTCATTGGTACCTACATGTACCAAGACTTCTGGTTGCTCACCCTCTCCCCTCAGAATATTCTGGACTTTAGAGTCTCATTATATTGTGCACCATGGCTTTCAAGCTCTAAAGGCTTGTGGCTACAAAGGAATATCATACTCCAAATGTGACACAACCACAGCACTGTGTAGCTGCAGCAAACATTCCTTTTAAATATCCTAACCTACGAGTTATAAAGGCTAAAGGTCTCTGCACCTTTTTAATTACATTTTGTACCTGACCATTATGGTTTGTGCATCTGTACACCGATCCCTACATTTCTTTCGCTCTGCCTGGTTCTCTACTATTCAAAAACACTGTGACCTATCCTTTTTTTTGGGGTAAAATTGATTATCTCATACTTATCTGTTGAAATCCATATTCCAGTTTTAGTCACTCAACTTATCACCGTCTTGCTTCAATTGAACATTCCTATTTACACAATCCATGTCTCGATTGGTGTTACCCAATTTTTTTAATAGTTGAGGACCCATTACAGATTCAAGTGCGAGACCATTAATCACGTACTCCTAATTTGAGTACACAAGTATTTCCAAAGCAACATTTTGTAAAACGTGACCACCTTTCTGAGAGTCATAGGATCATATAGCATGGAAATAGGCCCTTTGGCCCAACTGGTCCATGCCAACCAAGGAGCCCCATCCAAGCTTAGTCCCATTTGCCAGTGTTTGGCCCATAACCTTCTAGACCTTTCCAATCTATGTACCTGTCCAACCGTCTTTTAAATTGTCAATTCTATACTACCAAAACTTCCACTTTACACTGAACACATGTCTTTTATTGAATATTAGTTTAAAACTGACTGGAGGTGGAGCAGATTACTAAATCACACTTATTTTAATTGGTCTTCTGATGGGATAAACTATACATTTATTAGATTAATTGTAACATACAAAGAGATAATTTGGGTGGCAATAAATCACATTCATCTACAAGAAGTTTGTAAAATGATGGAAAGGCATATGAAAAGTTGCTGGATATGAAATCCCGGTATTTTGTTACATTTATATGTGAATGCCAATAGAATGGATGATCAGTGCTGGGCTGAAGAGGGCACATACATTCTGACATTTAACTTAAAGCTTCATAAATTCATAATCTAATTCACAATTCAGCAGATTCAATGCAATTAGTTATCTCTGGAAAGTTGCCTTTAAATCAGTTAAAAGTTAAAAAATCAGAAATGCAAAGGATATAATGAAGAAACATTGGTAGGTTCAAAAATATAAAAAGGTTTTATATAAAAAAAAGAAAAATGATTAAAGACAGAGACCAATAAAAGGAAACAAACTTATAAGCAATGGTAGAGTTCTACATGAGTACTCTAACTTTCATTTGAAACATATGGTAATTGGGACAAAAGATGAAGCAACTGGATAGAATTGGCACTGAGGAGAAACATAACTCAGAATAGTAAGGTACTTTTAGGAAATAATGGTTGTGCTGACTACATTATTTCAAATTTCCTTTGATCATAAAGGTTGTGTTAAAAGTCTGGAGGGTAGCCAATGCAAAATCCTGTTCAATGGAGGAGTAAACCAGGTAACTATAGTCAGTCCTAAACTTAGTGTGAATCTTTCTTGATACTTGAATGCAGAGTAAACTCACTTTGAGTTCTAATTTTGAAAAGGAAGTCACGTCTAACAAATGTAACATTTCTTTTGAGGCTAAGATACAGTGCATCAGCAAAGGGATATTGCATATAGATTTTCAAGAGGAATTTGATAAGATGCTAGATTGCGATTTGCTGATTAAAGAAAATGTGCCAGTATGGCAGAAAATGAGTTGAATTTAGATGCTAATAGATATTTTTCAACTCTAGGGTTGCAAAAAGTGGTGCCTCTCCCGAGGTTAATATTATGACCATTAAAGAAAATATTTTGACCATTAGAAACAGTATTTCTCTTACTGTAGAGAATTTTATAAAGCAATCTTAAAGGTACCACAGTATTCATAATTTTAGTAATGTCAATGGCTACTGGATAACTTAATGAGATTACAAACTCTCAGTTCTTCCATATTCTAACCTAAAGTTGCTTAACTCCAGCTGGGTGCGAAATAAATTTTCTCCAGCACCTTCTGCTCTGTTTCCAGAATCTCAGACTGTAGTCCCAATGTGCCCAGACCCTAAAAAGAATCGGATTTCTCTCCCCAATGATCCCAAGTTGCAGGAATCCTGCTGTAGTAATTACATATCACAAATCCAATCCTCAAATTCCTTAAGCAGTCACACTACAATGTTCCTAGAACAACAGAGCCACACCCCAGCCCCTTTGAATTCTTCTCTGGACCCACAAAGCATCTCTCATATTACCACAGAGCTTGAGAGTTTATTCCATTGCCCCAGACCTCGACCATTTATTCCACTGCTGCTTGTTGCTGAAAGTTTACCATTCTCACTAGCGCGTTTATAGTCCCAGTACTACTAAATACATACCGGCCTGAACAAAGTCTAATGAGCATGAATAACTCTATATGAAATTCAAGAGATTCTGCAAATGCTGGAATCTGGAGCAACACACACAAAATGCTGGAGGAACTCAGCAGGTCAGGCAGCATCTTTGGAGAGAAATAAACAATTGACATTTCAGGTTGAGACCCTTCATCAGGACTGGAAAGGAAGAAGGCAGAAACCGGAATACCAAGGTTGGGGGAGGAGTACATGCAGGCAGGTGATAGGTGAGCTCAGGTGATAGGCGAGTCCAGGTGAGAGGGGGAAGGTAGGAGGGTGGGGGTGGGGGAGGGGAGGAGAAGTAAGAAGCTGAGAGGTGATAGGTAGAAGAGGCAAAAGGCTGATGAAGAAATAATCCGGTAGGAGAGGGCAGTGAACCATGGAATAAAGGGAAGGTGGTGGGAAATAGATAGGCAAGTCATGAGGGTGGGGGAAGGAATGGGCAGGTCATGAGGGCGGGGGAAGGGAAGGGGAAGGGGGACCTCAGGAATGAGGGAAGACAAAGGTGGGGGGAGAAGAGGGGAGGGGTTACCAGAAGTTAGAGAAATCGATGTTGAGGCCGTCAGGTTTGGAGACCACCAAGGTGAAATATGAGGTGCTGTTCCTCCAACCTACGTCTAGCCTTACTGTGGCAGTAGAGGAGGCCATGGATAAATATGTCAGTATGGGAATGGGATATGGAATTGAAGTGGCTGGCCACTGGGAGATCCTTGCTTTTGTGGTGGACAGAACGAGGGTGCTCAATGAAGTGATCACCCAATCTGTGTCAGGTCTCATCAATGTAGAGGAGGCCACACAGGGAGCACCGGATGCAATAAATGACACCCTCAGATTCACAGGTAAAGCACTGCCTCACCTGGAAGGACTGTCTAGGGCCCTGAATGGTGGTGAGGAAGGAGGTGTAGGGACAGGTGTAGCACTTGGCACCTTTTGCAGGGATAAGTGCTGGGAGGGTCACCTGCGGGGAGGGACGAGTGGACAAGGGAGTTGCGGAGAGAACGACCCCTACGGAAAGTTGGGGGGGGGGAAGGTTAAGGGGAAGATCTGCCTAGTGGTGGGATCCCATTGGAGGTGATAGAAGTTGCGGGGAATGATGTGTTGGATGCAGAGGCTCGTGGGGTGGTAGGTGAAGACAAGGGGAACCCTGCCCCTGTTATGTCGGGGGGAGGGGGGGGGTGGGGTGGTGGTGGGATGGGTTGATGGCAGACGTGTGGGAAATGGATGAGATGCAGGTGAGGGCAGCCTTGATGGTGGTGGAAGGGAAACCCTGTTTACTGAAGAAGGAGGACATCTCAAATGTCCTGGAGTGGAAAGCCTCATTGTGGGAACAGATGCAGTGGAGGCGGAGGAACTGGGAGAAGGGGATGGCATCTTTGCAAGTGTCTGAATGGGAAGAGGTGTAGTCACGGTAACTGTGGGAGTCAGTGGGTTTGTAAAAGATGTTGGTGGTTAATCTGTATTATGAAACATCTATCTACAAAAATACCAATCTAGAAATAAATTAGTGTCAGAGGTGAACATATGCAATGAAAAAGTTGAAAGGTTAACTCTGTTTTCCACAGATGAAGCCTGATCATTTCCAGCACTTTCTGTTTTTAGTTCAGATTTCCAGCATCTGTAGTTTTTTTTTCCCTTTTCTAATCATTGCTGCAGTGCTAAAGCTGTAAATTTGTGTTTTAACATAAACTTGTGAAAATGATTTAGAAATGATTTTCGCACCACCAAGAGCCAGTAGTTTTTCCCTTTGGATGTAATTAGTAAGTAGCTGGCTTTGTTTCAAAAGTACTGCACACTCTTTTGATCTTTGGTGATGCTTTATCGCAGCAATACTAACAGGTACTATGTTACAATAACAAGATTCCACAGGAGCTTTCAGTGCACTGCTATTATGGAGAAGAAATGATTCTTCAGCTCAAGGGATTCACTTGATCCCAGCTGCCTATACCTGGCATATGCCTCCCTTTTTCTTGAGCAAAGCCTCAATATCTCTTATCATGCAGGGTTCCCTACATCTGCCAGCCTTGCCCTTCACTCTAACAGAAACATGCTGGCCCTGAACTCTCGCTATCTCATTTTAAAAAAGCCTCCCACTTGACAGATATCCCTTTATTTGCAAACAGCCTCCCCCAATCAATTTTTGAAAGTTCCTGTCTAATACGATCAAAACTGATTTTGCCCCAATTTAAGACTTGAACTTGTGGACCAGTCCTACCCTTTTCCATAACTATCTTAAAACTAATAGAACTATGGTCACTGGTCCCAAAGTGCTCTCCCACTTGCACTTCATTCACTTGCCCTGCCTTATTTCCCAAGAGAAGGTCGAATTTTGCCCCTTTTCTAATGGGCCATCTACATATCGATTGAGAAATCTTTCTCAATAAAATTTTTCTCATTAAGAATACACTTAAAAAATTCTTCTCCATCCAAGCCCTTAACACTAAGGCAGTCCTAGTCGATGTTTGGAAAGTTAAAATCCCCTAGTACTATAACCCTATCATTCTTACGATTATCTGTGACCTCCCTAAGTAGCTGCGTAGAAATTCAATGTTGTTTTCCCAACATTATGCAGTTGGAAAAATCACTCCTTTTCCAGAGTGACTATTTCTGGAAATTCCTGCAAAGAGTCATCCTTGTGAGCATGATGCAATTTCCATGGCGAGCGCAGGGAACGATGTTGTTGCCCATTCCACAATTCTTTAGATCACTGTAATGGATCTTGGAACATGCTGTCCTTGGGCACTCCCAGGTCAAAGTCTGACTGGGATACCCGTGAGAAAAACCTATTATTTACTGTTAGCCCATATCACTCCTCACACTACCAACTCTCCACCCCACATTCTCAAGTCCCGCCTTCACTCCCTGGTCCTCACCTGGAAGCCTACAATTGTCTTGCCACTGTTCCCACTGTCCCCCACCCCACCTCCACCAACTAAAATACTATTAAGGTTCGCAGTCCTTCTCCACCCTTCATCACTATTCAAACATTGTCTGTGTCCCAATATTGTCTTCTGACCAACTTCTCCCTGTGTTACAAACATTACCAGTATCCTGAACTCCACTTCACTGTCATCCAAACACCTAATCTCCAGGCCTGTCATACAAACATTGGCACTTTTTTTGATCTCCATCCCCTCCCCCCATCAACTGCTACCAGATGTGCAATCAACTGTCCTGAACCCAACCCCACACCCCCAACCACCGCTAACCCCCCTGGATGCCTCCAGGCCCCCTTCCCGTTCCTCACTATACAAACATTGCCAGTATCCTGGCAAGCTTTTGCACTCCCCATTCAAACATTGCCCATGTCCCAATACTGTCTCCTTACAAATTTCACACCATGTTACAGACATTACCAGTCTCCTGATCTCCACCCCACCATCATCTAAACATTGCTCATTACCTAAACCCTAGGCCTGTCATATAGACTATCATACAAGCATTGGCAGTTTCTTTAACTCCATCCCCACACCCCTCTCTCCTCACCACTGACTACCAAATGTGCAAGCAACACCGCCCCACCACCCCAGATATTTCCAAACCCCCTCCCCACACATCATCATGCAAAAATTGCAGTATCCTGTCAAGCCTTCTGCACTCCTCATTGAACCAGAATTGTTCCCCTGGTTTAATAGCAATGGTAGAATGAAGAACATACCGGGCCACGAAGTTAGGGATTGTGGTGGTGTACATTTCTATTGCTGTTGATGGTCCACAGTGCCAAATGGATGCCCAGTTCTGAGCAGCACAGCTGTGGTGCCACACAGCACAAATAGAAGGTGCCCTCAGTAAGAGGATGTGACCTTGTTACCAGGAGGACTATGTTGTAGTCACTTCTACTGATGAATTCATGGACAGATGCTTCCACCATAGGTAGACTGGTCAAGAATATTTTTCCCATATGTTAGTCCACTCACCACTTACCACAGACCCATTCTGGGAGCTATGTCCTTCAGGACTTGCCAGCTTGGTCTGTGGTGGTGCTACCAAGTCATTCTTGGTGATGACACTGAAGTGCCCCACCTAAAGTTCATTCTGTGTCCTTGCTGCTCTCAGTGCTTCTTCTAAGTGCTTCTTCTAAGTGTTATTTAACATGGAGGAGAATTGATTCATCAGCTAAGAGAGGACAATAATCAGGAGGTTTCCTTGCCCATCTTTGACGTCAAGCCGGGGGATGGGAACCACAGCAGCAGGGCAACAGGTGGTAGGGTTGAGGGCAAGAAAGATGGTATGAAAAGTAAGATTGAAAGGAAGGAAAGCAAAGGGGAGGCTAATAAACATGGTGGGACTGATGGGCTGAAATGTGCTTATTTTAACGCGAGGAGTATTATGGGTAAGGAGGATGAACTTAGAACCTGAATCTGTACATGGGATTACGATGTTGTTGCCATTACAGAGACCTGGCTGTGTGAGGGACAGAACTGGCAGCTCAATGTTCTTGGGTTTAGTTGTTTAAGACATGACAGAGAGGAGGGTAAATGAGGTGGAGGGGGTTGCACGACTGATAAGGGAGAATGTCATAGTAGTATTCAGAGAAGACACTAAGATAGAGAGGACACACTCTATTGTTTGTGATATACATCAATGATATCAATGAAAATGTAGATGGGTGCATTAGCAAGTTTACAGATGACACCAAGATTGGTTGAGTTGTGGACAGTGTAAAGGACTATCAAAGAATACAGTGGGATATAAATCAGTTGCACGTATGGGCAGAGACGTGGCAGATGGAGTTTAATCCAGGCAAGTATGAGGCGTTGCACTTTGGAAGGTCAAAGGAGAAAGTAATGGTAGGCCCCTTAATAGCATTAAGGTACAGAGGGATCTTGGGGTCCAGGTCCATAGTTCACTGAAAGTGGCTATACAAGTGGATAAGGTGGTAAAGGAGGCTTATGGCATGCTTGCCTTCATTGGTAAGGGTGCTGAGTATAAGAGTAAGGAAATCATGCTGCAGCTATATAAAACTTCAGTCACACATGGAGTTCTGGTCACCCCATTATAGGAAGGATGTGGAGAGGATGCAGAAGAGCTTTGCGAGGATGCTGCCTGGATTACAGGGTATGAGCTATAAGGAAAGGTTGGGCAAACTTGGGTTGTTCTCCCTAGAGCATCAGAGGCTGAGGGGAGACCTGATAGAGGTTTTTAAAATTATGAGAGGCATAGACAGGGTAGACAGTCAGAATCTCTTCCCCAGGGTACAAATGTCAAACACCACAGGACATGCTTTTAAGGTTAGAGGAGAAAGTTTAAAGGTGACATGAGGGACAAGTTTTTTTATGCAGTGAGTGGTAGGTGCCTGGAATGGGTTACCAGGGGTAGTGGTGGAAGCAGGCAGTTCGGTGCAGTTTAGGCACATGAATATGAAGGGAATGGAGGGATTTGGATGATACACAAAAGGAGGACATTTAGTATAAATTAGCATCAAGATCGGCACAACATCGTGGGCTGAATGGCCTGTCCAGTGCTGTACTTTCTATGTTCTATATAAGCCATAAGATTTCTTGGAGACTAGAGTTGATGTTGAGGACTTCAAGGGCTACTCCCTCCCACCTGTGTACTATAGTGCCATCTCCTCTGGTTGGTGCTTTCTGATGGTGGGACAGGTCATATCCAGGGTTTCCGATGGAGGAGTCCGGCAGGTGTGGTTACGTAAGTACGATAATGCTTGATTACTCTGTGAGACAGCTGTCCAATTTAGACACCAGTACCTAGGTGTGAAGTCAACTGGGCTGACAACAACTTTGCTACATCTGAATTTGCTGCCTAGGTCAATGCTGGCTGTTCTGTCCACATTAATTCCTTCTCTGTTCAAGCATTGGGATACTTGTATGACTGAATGGCTTGCTGGGCCACTTTAGAAAGCAGTTAAGAGTCAATCACGTATAAAAGGCTACAGATAAGTACTGGTCAATGAGATTGGTATAGATGGGTACTTGATGGTTGGCATGGACATGGTGGGCTGAGGGCCTGTTACTGTGCTTTTTGCCTCTATGACACACAATGTGTCTGGAGTCGCATGGAAGCCAGAGTGGGCAAGGCTGGCAGATCTCCCCCTCTTAAGGACATCAGTGAATCAAATAGCTTCTTATAATAAGTAAAAGTTTTAAAAAAACTGTCCATGCAGGAAATCCAAAATAACAATAGAAAATTCCAGAAATTCTACAGGTCAGGCCACATTTGTGGGAAGAGAAACAATGTTTCAGTTTGAAGACCTGAATTGTTAATGCTATTTATTTTCCCACAGATGTGGCTTGATTTGTGGTGTAATTTCAGATTTTATGTTTTCATTTTGGGTTCTCAAAACAGTCATTACTGAGGCCAGTTGGTGTTTTCCCTATCCCAAATTCCAGATTATCAATTTAAATTCCATATCTGCTGTGGTGGGGTGTGAAGTCAGGTCTCTGGATTGTGCATCCATGATACTAGTCTCGTAACTTTACCATCATACCTGAATTTTATGTGAATTTCAAGACTTCAAAATTTGTTGAGGATTTTTCCTTGGCTGCATTATCAAATTTTAAACGGTGAAGTTTTTTTGTAGAAAAATTAGATTTGAGTAGGTTTAACTATATCTAAAATAAGACTCTAAAAAGTGGTAGGTACAAGGTGGCACATAATAGCCTGGTGCACAATATAACAGCTCAAGGTATTGAGGGAGTGTGTTAGCATGTACTGAAGATTGGTTACCGCAGAAAAGCTAGAGCATCAAAATAAGTGGGTCTTTTCATGCGGCAAGCATGGATAGGGGGTGCACCAAGGTTCAATTCTTGGCTCTCAATTATTTACAAATATTTATGACCTGGAGGAGAGACAGAATGCAAGGTATCCAAGTTTGTTGATGACACAAAAATAGGTATGAGGGTATTTGTGATGAACATACTTGGACTCTGCAACAAGACATAGATAGGTTGAGAGAGTGGGCAAAAACTTGGTAAATATAGTTTAATGCGGGAAAGTGCATCCAAAAGCAGACTATTATCTAAATGGAGAAAGATTGCAGATGAGCAAAGTATTATGGGATCATGTGCACGAATCACAAAAAGTTAGCCAGCAGGTGCAACAAGAAGTTACAAAGGCAAATGGCACATTGGCCTTTATTGTAAAAGGGTTGGAGTATAGAAATAGGAAATTATTGTTACATTTATACAGGGTACTGGTGTGGTACTACTTGCAGTACTGTGCAGAGTTTTGGTCCCTTTACCCAAGGATATACTGACATTTGGAGGCAGTCCAAAAGAGATTCACTAGGCTAATTCCTGGGAAGATGGGGTTGTTCTATCATGAACAGCTAAATAAATTAGATCTATATTCTTTGAAGTTTATAAGAATGAGGGGTGATTTTATTGAAATGTATAAGAGCCTGATGGGGCATGACGGCAAATGTTTCCAACAGAGGGGGAATTTCAAATGAGGGATCATAATTATAAGATTAGGCAATGGTCATTAAAAACTCAGGAAGATCTCATGGGGAGTGGTGATTGTATGGAATTCTCTACATCAGAGGGTTGTGGAGGCTAGATATTGGAGAAATTTAAAGAGAGTAGATAAATTTTTGAACGATTAGGGAATTGAGGTCTCAGAAGTAGAAATGAGGTCTGGGACAAATCACCCATGATCATGAATGGCAGGGCAGGCTCGAAGGCCTGAGTGGCCGATTCCTATTTTCTTATGTTCTTATGTATAATATTCTTATTTGCTCAATTAACAATAGTAGTTTTTTTAGTGAAAGGATAGCATGAAAATGCTCCTTTTGACAAAGTTCAAAATCATGTAGGGTATTTCCACAGACAAGCAGTCATCTGAATGAACCTTCTGTCTGCAATGAAGTCACAGAACAAAATATTTTGCAGACAAGAAAGAGACAACAGGAAGGTTATAAACTAACTTTACCTCATAGCACCATCTTCCCAACAGGTAGTATAAGGAAGGATCATCATCTTTCAGTTCAATAGCCTTATCAATATGCTCCTAGAAAAATAATAAAAGGAATGAGATTGTAAATTTATACTGCATCTGAGGAATCAGCAGAATTTGATAATTTCACTACAGATTAACTAAAATCACTACCCAAATTTGAATGTGTAATTCAGTCTGACACCTCTATTTTTATATGTTGGTCTAATTTTATTTTTTTTCCTTTCCATAGGTCCTCTGCACAAGTTCTAGACTGATACACAGTACTTTGCTGAACAAGTACTCCAGTGTAAGAGATGGCTTCTCTTGTTCACGCTTGTTCAGATAACAACAATTTATCTCAAGGCAGCTTTTGTGAGGTCCTTTATTACAGAAGTACAAAAGATTAGTACATCTTCTTCTCCATCCCCAAAGCCATGCGCTTTTCCCTGCTTCAAATATATATCCTCTTTTCCCTCAGAACACATACTAGTTTTCACCTTTGCCAAACATTCCACAATCTGACAAATTCCTCTTTAAAGAGATAAAATCCAAATATTACAATAACTTGCATTTATTTAGTGCATTTAATGAAAAGAAGACAGTATTCAGAGCAGCAACTTGCTGGCAGCAATAACATGCACAGGTTTTTCAGTGCTGTCAAGTCACCTACAGCCCAAACACCCATGGTCCCACCTCACAGAATGCCAAGAATGGTGGCGAACTTATCAAGAATAGAGGGATAGTCAGTGCCCACTGTAAGGGTCAATTCAGGATGGCACTAAGAATATCGGGTCCATGTGTCAGCATATGAAAACCCAGCATCAGTGGTGAAGCAGCACTCTACCTCACAAACTGCCCATACCATCTGCACCTCCTGCTCCATCTGTGGTAGAGTCTGCAGGTCCAACACAGCTCTTATCAGTCACCTCAGAACTCACAGATCTGGAGTAGAATCTATTTCACTTAAGAAGACTGAGAGAATGTGAAGCCAAGGAGGATTGCTCAGTGTATAAGGCTGCGGACTTTAAGGAAGTGAAGCAGGTCAAGAAGCAGAGATTTACGTAGGGAATTTCAGCAGAAAGGGTGAGGCAAGGAGGGCACAGAAAGGAATAGGAGAAACAGAGTTTTTGGAAAGTAGGGCAAATGTTGAAATTACATTGATGGAGCAGACTGAGACTAAGGATTTTAACTTTGAACTGCTGGGAAACTACAGATCATCAATAACAAGAATAAAAGATGAATGGGACTTTGTTGTGGGCAGTAAAGTTTCAGAAATGCTGAAGTTTGCTGTATAAAGGATGGGATGCCAGCCAAGGGAGCTTGTGAAATTTGTAACTATAACCTACTTATAGTTGTAATAGTAAATATAAGTAGACATCCTTCGGTCTCCCTCTGTTCACCTGGATCTCCAGAACATGATTGCAAGCAGTTGAAAAGTGGCATAATTGGAAGCTTGTAAAACAACTACCAATCTTTAACTGCTTTCCTTATTTATTGAGAGCACTGCAATGATTGGACAACGAATATTTCTAGTCTGTGGCAACACTGAAAGATTGAAAGGAATTTAAATAGAAATATATAGGTAACTGAACTGTATGAATGAACCGTACAGAGAACACGGCAAATGTGCATGCCAGTCAGTTGATCGTCCAGCAGATCAACGGCACGAATGTGGCAGTATGCACGCGCGCACCTATACGCATGTGCACACTGGCCGGGTGATCACTTGGTGGAGTGATGACGCCCTCTGACATGTGCAATTTCATTTTTGGCACAGGACTTTTAGGTCTCTGCAGACCTCTCATGGATCTACAATTGTAAGCTGGTCAGTTTCTGTGTTTTGATTAATATGAATCAATAAAGGCGTTTATTCTACTGCACTGCAGTCATTCTTGCTCCATGCATATGTAACAATTGATGACAAGGATCAAAACAAGAATGGCCTTCTACTTCAAGCACCCAATCCATTTTGGGCCACAACTATGGCAAAACCAACACCAGAAACCTGGTTACAATGGAAGAAAACCTTCCAGGACTACATCGAACTTCTACCAGATTTAACACCAACAGTGGAGCTGGAAGAAGCTACCAAACTCAAGCTGCTTTGGGAGAACTTGGGCAGAAATATAAGATATCTTTATTAGTCACATGTACATCGAAACAAACAGTGAAATGCATCTTTTTGCATAGAGTGATCTGGGGGCAGCCCACAAGTAACGCCACGCTTCCAGCGCCAACATAGCATGCCCACAACTTCCTAACCTGCATGTCTTTGGAATGTGGGAGGAAACTGGAGCACCCAGAGGAAACCCATGCAGACATGGGGAGAACGTACAAACTCCTTACAGACAGTGGCTGGAATTGAACCCAGGTCGCTGGTGCTGTAAAGCATTACGCTAACCACTACACTATCATGCCTGCCCTCACTTGGACTTGGACGCTCTGCACTTACAGAGCAAAGCTGAATTGCCAGCATGTTTTAGACAACGCTTGGGGGACACAGGACAATGTCTTTACGGCACGCTTCAGGTTCTCGCAGCTGCGGCAGATCCCTGATGAAAATGTAGATGATTTCATCACAAGATTAACTCTGGCTGTGCAGGAATGCAAATACAAAGACATCCAACTGAACAAATTTGAAGAAGCAATGTTTATCCAAGTGTTGATTATTAGAGTCTATGATGAGAAGACACGTGAGAACCTCTTGTCCGAAAAGCACGATGTGTCCTGGGACAAAGCATGCTCCACAGCTCAGCACAGGAAGGCAGTTAAGAGAGGCCTTACACAGATTCAATTGACCGCAGCACCACTTATTCAGGCAGTAATGGAGTGAGAAGGTATGCTTTGTAAAGCAACGCGCTGCCGGAAAGTGACAGAATTCGATCATCAACTCCATGCAAGGAGATGGCCGCAGTAAAGAGTGGACACTATCTTCCAAATCCATGAATTGGGCAATCGGAACCAGCCTCTGTAGTTGGTTACGCTTACAGTGGACAACCAGCCCGTGAAGTTTGAGCTGGATACTGGGTCAGCCATCAGCTTGGTATACTAATCATCTTTATGCTGGACTTCAAAACTACAACCTCCAAGCTTGGTGTTTTACAGCTACACCGGAGACAGCGTCAACATACGGGGCATATTCACGGCAGAAGTGGTCCACCACTGAGACCTTTTCCACTTACTGGTGCATATTGTCAGGGGAGGCTAACGGCCTAATTTGCAGGGCAGAAACTGGATTAAAAACATTCCATCAATGTTATCCTACATTAATCATATCGGGGGAAGCCCTGCATTGAATACTCTACTACAAAAGCATCAGCGTGTATTTCAAGCTGAGGCTTCGGGTCAATACTGTGATCTGGTGGCTAAGTTCAAATTTAAGGAGAACTGCCAGCCGAAGTTTTACAAGGCCTGCCCAGTGCCCTATGCTGTGGGCCCAAAAGGTAGAAGAAGAGCTAGCCTGCCTACAGAAAGCGGATGTGATAGAGCCGGTGCAGTACTCAGAGTGGGCGGCTCCGATTATACCCATCCTCAAGTCTGATGGATCAGTCCACATCTGCAGCAACTACAAACTGACCGCAAACTCTGCGACAAGACTGAATGCGTATCCACTGCCACGGATCAAGGAATTGTATGCATCCCTGTTGGGAAGCCAACAGTTCTCAATGCTAGACCTGAAACACGTCTACAATCAGGTCACCCTGGACGAAGACTCTAGGGATGTTACAACAATCAATACACACAGAGGCCTGTTTTGGTACAAGCGGCTGCCATTTGGAGTGAGTTCTGCACCTGGGATATTCCAATGCCTTATTGATAATTTGGTGAAGGATATTCCTCACATCTGTGCTTACCTTGATGATATTGTAGTAACCAGTACATCAGAATCCCATCATCCTGAGACACTAGACAGAATACTTTCCCATTTAGAGGAAGCCGGCTTTCCTCTAAAGAAGGAGAAGTGCACGTTTTTGGCCAGCTTGGTCGATTACCTGGGCTTCAAAGTCGACAAAACAGGTCTCTATCCGAGGAGCACCAAATCAAAGCCTTAAAAGAGGCTCCACATCCATGAAACGTGACGCAGTTACGCTCATTCTTAGGACTAGTCATACATTACAACCGGTTTTTAAATCAATCAGCTACAGTGTTAAAGCCCTTATACCAACTACTCCAGAAGGACCAACACTGGGAATGGTCAAGAATTGATCAACAGGCATTTGAACAAATAAAAACTGCCCTCAGTTCTTATTCCACGTTAGTGCATTATGATCCTGAAAAGCCTATAGTCATGAAAAGTGATGCTTCATCATATAGGGTCAGGGCCACCCTCCTACATCAAATGCCTTGCAGGACAGAGATGCCTATTGCTTTCGCCACAAGGACAATATCTCAGGTGGAGATGAATTATTCACTGCTCGACAGAGAAGTCCTAGCTATTATGTTTGGCATCAAGCGCTTCCATTATACATATTTGGGCAGCCTCTCGAAATCCACACAGATAATAAGCCTCTGCTAGGCTTAGTGGGAGAAACACGAGGTATCCAACAAACGTCATCACCGAAAATGCAACGATGGGCATTGACCTTATCGACTTACTCCTACATAATGAAATACAGCCCCAGAAATGAAAATGTTGTTGCCGACGCCTTAAGCAGATTGTTGAGGGCACAGCATCTGGCACCCCTCCGTTCAAGGTTGTTCGCCTATTACAAACCCTAGATGAAACACCAATCAAAAGTCACCTCATTAGGCAATGGACAGCCCATGATCCACTCCTATCACAGGTAAAAAGAGCATTACAGGTTGGTTGGCCTGCCAGCCCTTCACCCAAATTTCAACCATTTACAAATCGCCAACATGAACTGAGCCTACAAGATGGCAGTTGAGTAGTGGTTCCCCCTCAAGGCCGCAAGTGCATACTCCACGATCTGCATAATGCTCATGCTGGGGTGGTCAGAATGAAGGTACTTAAGAGAAGCTATGTGTGGTGGTCAAAAATTGACACCAATATTGAGAATATGGTGCGCATCTACCCTATTTGTCAGAAGACACAAAAAGCATCACCAAATGCCTCCCTTAAACCATGGGCTTGGCCTGATTCTCCATGGAATTGCATTCATATTGACTATTTTGGACCATTCTGGGGACACATGCTTCTGTTTATCGTGGATGCCATTCGAAGTGGATAGAGGCGTTACCTACTGATACATCGTGTTCCTCAACAACAACTATAATTAAACTACAGTCTGTCTTTGCTACATTTGGTATTCCGGAAATGATTGTGTCTGATAATGGCCCAGGTTTCATGAGTGCAGAATTTAAGGAGTTTGTAGAGAAGAATGGTATTAGGTACCTGATAATGGCTCCATATCACATAGCTTCAAATGGCCTGGCTGAGCGAGCAGTGCAAACAGTGAAACGAGGCCTTTCTAAACAAACACATGGTGATTTGATGACAAAATTAAGCTGTTACCTTTCCCATTACCAAATCACCGAATTCTTAGCAAACAAGAGGCTATGAAAAAAATCTACGATACCCAATGTTTGGGCGTGAATGTTTGGGTGCTGATGACAAGGTCTACACTCGACTTATACATGAAGAAAACTGGCAACTGGCCGTCGTCCGACATACTAATAGTCAAGTTGCAGAACTTGAACTGCCAAATTGTCAGGCGACATTTGGATCATGTACGCCAGCAAACCGACAGAAGAACCGGCAAAGCCAGAAGCATCCCCTGCCGATGAAGCTACCATTCAAGTAGATGAACCAACAGATGCTTCAAGAGGGGAGGACCTCCACAGCAGCTAATCAGGAAGACACTGAGAGAGAAGCTGCCCTCCTGTGGCGGTTCACGAGGGTGCGTCGGCCAGTTGACCTATACCAGGCAGAATAGCGGTGGAAAAATCTTCTCAACGTTTCCTAATCTTCAACTAACCTATTTTCTTCCCCTGCAGTTTCCTCCTATAGGGGGGAGGGATGAACTGTACGGACGAGCCGTATGGAGAACGCGGCAAATATGCATGCACATGCTAGCCGGTCGATCGTCCAGCGGATTGATGGCGTTCATGTGGCAATACACATGCGTGCACTGGCTGGCCAATCGCTCAGCAGAGTGACGACGTCCTCTGATGCGTGCAACTTCACTTTTGGCATGGGACTTCGGGGACTCGAGTGCTTTTAGGGCTGCGCAGACCTTCTCGTGGATCTACAATTGTAAGTTGTTCAGTTTCTGTATTTTGATTAATATGAATCTGTAAAGACGTTTATTCTACTACACCATTGTCGTTCTTGCTCCGTGCATACATATTAGTAACAAAATAGGAATTTGGAATATATATAAACTGTACTGATTCTAAAAAAGAGACCTGTGCTGAAACAGTAGGATGGCTCATTTTCCTTGTAAATGGCCCAGATTCCATCTGAATTCCAGTATTTCACTGACCTCTTAATCCACGAATGAATCCTATAAACAGGCACTATTTTTGACTAAGACCACAAATTTCAATGCAGAAGTGGAAGGAGGGAAGGAAGAAAATAGAAAAGATTGAAAGAGAAGCCAAGAGAAAGGGAAGGGCAAGTTAGAGATAAAAAGTAACCACAAAGGGAAGCAGAACTAAATTAAAACAATTATTACAAGAGATGGCAGGAACAGCAGGATGAATGACTACACCAGGACAAACTTGAGCTGGAAGAAAAGAGGCGAGGACGAGAAGTCACTTAGTTCAGAACCTGAACATCAAGAGTTTCATGCAAAGCTTCCCTGAAGAGAACACTTGTCCCATAATCAATAGGCTGAAACTGCCAAATCAGCTGTTGCTCTCTGCTATAAGGGGTTGCTAATATCAGCAGTCTTCTTCTATAATAAGCCTACATTATAATAGTGAATCCATATACAGATTTGAATGTTACTTCTTATTATCCATGCCCTACCTTCACTTTTCACACTCAACACTGCTGCATCTTGAATTAATCTCACCACAGGTTGAATATCATTATGGCAGGTACCTTCTTCCATTTAGGTCATCAAATGGCCCACCTTAGAACACTTGATATTTGGATCAGAACAATGCAAAGTAGCAAGTCTATGCAATAAGGTCAGAATGGCACTTACTTCGTTCAATGGAATACTTAGCATCAAGTGCAAATGGTCATCGTTCCACATAATCAAGGTATACAATCAGTAAGTGACCTCAAGTTTTCACTGTAACCAAATTTCTAACAATGTAACAATACACCCTATTTGACTACCAATCTAGGCAACTAAAGACCCAAGTTGGCAGTTATACACTTGGATCCTCGTACTTCCACAACGCTTATCTGCAACTATGTGCTTCAAGCAGAGATATCTATCTTGGCAATTGGTTTATTATTGTCACACGTACTGAGATAGAGTGAACAAACTTTGTTTGCAATCCATCCATACAGATCATTCCAAAGCAAAAGTACATCCAGGCAGTACAAAGGGAAAAACAAAAACAATGCAGAATATACTGTTACAGTTAGTTACTGTAACACTAGGTAGACAAATAAGGTGCAAAGGCCACAGCGAGAAAGATTAAGAGATCAAGAGTCTTATAACAGCAGATAGAACCTGTCCTTGAGCTTGGTGGTGCATGCTTTGTATCTTCTGCCTGATGGAAAGGGGGAGAAGAGAGAGTGACTGGGGTGGGAGAGGTCTTTGATTGTGTCGGCTGCTTTTCTGAGGCAGAGGAAAGTGTAGACAGAGTCAATGGAAAGGAGGATGGTTTTCATAAAGGACTGAGCTATGTCCACAACTCTATGATATTTCTTGCAGTCTTGGGCAGAGCAGTTGCCATACCAAGCTGTGATGCATCTGGATAGGATGCTTTCTATAGTGCATCTATAAAAATTGGTGAGGGTCAACAGGGACATGCTGAATTTCCTTAGCCTTCAAAGTAGAGGTGCTGGTGGGATTTCTTGGCCATAGTGTCTATGTGGTTGGACCAGGACAAGCTATTAGTGATATTTACACCTACGAACTTGAGCTCTCAACCATCTACACCTCAGCACCATTGATACACACAGGGGCATGTACTCTGCCTCGCTTCCTGAAGTCAATGACCAGCTCTTTTGTTTTACTGTCATTGAAAGGCTATCATCGACACAATGCCACTTGACTCTCTATCTCCTTCATGTACTCCGTCACGTCATTGTTTGAGATCCAGCCCACAACATTAGTGTCATCTGCGAACTTGTAGCTCTGTACCATTCTGTGATTCTTCACAAAACAATGACTTCTGAACAACAAGAATTTCTCAAATTGCAAGCCATTCAGTCACGGAAGCCCACTCTTCTGCTGTCTGGCATCTTGCAGTGAATTCACACGATTGAGATCACCCTCACACTTTATCTCAAGTCACTGGCCACCGCCTTTGCTTTTGGGAACAGATGTCAAGTGTCACTCCGTCCACTGTTGGCTTGCCAATGAAACCCTGCTTCTATAGTAAGTTATCATTATAAGTCTTGGGACCATCTGCATTAATCCACTATTAGATCTGACACTAAATCATCACTCTGCAAGGGATCCTGAAAATAGCAGACTGCAATGGGTAGCTAGCTCTCTATTGCTTGACTCTAAGAAGAAGCCTGGTGAACTACATGCTGTTTCATGGTGTGGCATCCTGGACTGCCCTTGTACAGCTAGGCTCACTGTCCTTTCCTTTGAATAACCAAATCAAGCATAATTGAGAAATAGTAAAGAATCACACAAGAAAGGGACTTTATATACTTACAGCACATGACAACATGATGCAAGTTGCAATGTGTGTACATGTATTCATTTTGTGCTTTGCAGTTTAAGAAGAACTAAAGAGTTTGGGAACGAGAAGGACTTGTATGCTATAACTTCCTAAAAGACAAAAGCAGGTAGCATACGTGGTAATGAAACATCACTTCCAGATGAGCTCAAAGCCTTTTATGCACACTTTGAAAGGGAGAATGATGACACTCCTACATGAGCCCCGCAGCTCTGGATGACTTAGTGATCTCAGTCTCCAAGACTAATGTCAAAGCATCCTTAAAGAGGGTGAATCCATGCAAAGCATCTGGCCCAGATGGCATGCCCGGCTGAGTGCTGAAGACCTGCGCAGACCAACAGGCTGGTGTATCTAAGGAATCTTCAACTTCTTGCTTCTGTGGTCTGAGGTTCCCACCTGCTTCAAAATGGCATCTATCGTACTGGTGCCCAAGAAGAGCATGGTGACCCACCTCAATGACTACCGTCTGGTAGCACTTACATCCACTGTAATGAAGTGCTTCAAAAAGTTTTTATGGCGTGAATCAACTCCTGCTTCATTTCCATAACCTGGATCCCCTTCAATTTCCCTATTGCCAAAACAGGTCAAAAGCAGACTGGCTCTCCATTCTGTTCTGGACCACGTGGACAACAGTAATGCATATATCAGGTAATGGAAGGGAGGATGGTTTTCGTGAAGGACTGAGCTACGTCCACAACTCTGATATTTCTTGTGGTCTTGGGTGCAGCAGTTGCCATACCAAGCTGTGATGCATCTGGATAGGATGCTTTCTATAGACTACAACATTCAGCACAATCATTCCCTCCAAACTTATCACCAAGATCCAAGACCTGAGCCTCTGTATCTCCTTTTGCAATTGAATCCTTAACTTCCTCATCGGCAGACCCCACTCAGTATGGATCAGCAACAACATAGTCTCCTCACAAATCACCAACACAAATGCATCTCAAGGATACATGCTTAGCCCCTTGCTCTCCTGTCTTTACACCCATGACTGTGGGTAAGCACAGCTCCAATACCATCTACAAATTCCCCGACGACACCACTGTTGTTGGCTGAATCACAGGTGGTGATGAGTCAGTGTACAGGAGTGAGATAGGACATCTGGTTGAGTGGTGACACAATAGCAACCTCATGCTCAATGTCAACAAAAACAAAGAGCTAATTGTTGACTACAGAAAGGGGAAATCAAGAGACCACGTGTAAGTTCTCATTGGTGGGTCAGAGGTGGAGAGTTAGCAGCTTCTAATTCCTGGACGTTAACATCTCAGATGATCTGTCTTGGGCCCAGAACATTGAAGCAATCACGAAGGTGGCACGCAAACACCTCTACTTTCTTAGAAGCTTAAGGAGAAGCTTAAGCATGTCACCAAATACTCTTAACACCAAATACTCTAACAAACTTCTACAGATGCACCATTGAAAGCATCCTGACTGGTTGCATCATGGCCTGGTACAGCAAATTCCAACGCAAAGAAACACAAGAGACTGCAGATAGTAGTGGACACAGCCCAGTCCACCATGGGTACAGCTTTCCCCACCAGCATATACAGGAGGCGCTCCCTCAAGAAGGTGGTATCTATCATCAAGGATCCCCATCATCCGGGTCATGCCCACTTCTTACTGCTACTGTCAGGCAGGAGGTACAGAAGCCTGAAGTCCCACACCACCACTACCAGGTTCAGGAACAGCTACTTTCCTACAACTGTCAGGTTCTTGAACCTACTGCACAATCGTAATCCCACCTCAGCAAGGGAACACTACGAACCACCTCTTGCACTACTATGGACTTGTCTCTGATTGTGTTTTTTTTTTGCATTAATGCCTTGTTTTACACATTTTTTTTCTCTTTATTGCCTTCTATGTATAATTTATGTTCTGTGTGTTGTCTGAACCTATGTGCCTGTGATGCTGCTGCAAGTTTTTCATTATACCTGTACCTCACTGTACTTGCACACATTTCAATAAACTTGACTTGACTTGATTTGACTAAATGGTATGGGCAATGGGTTAAATTAAACAGTTTCACTCACCATGAATTGCACAAGTGGAGCAAAAACAATGCAATAAAATATCTGCTTGGAAATGAAACTTAGTAAAATAATGAATCATAATCTATTCACCACTAGTGCCTCCTAGTTTTTGTGATTTTTCACATTGGCTTAGAAACCCTAACACTATGCCATTTGCTTTGTGCTGTTGCCTAGCTGCTGGAAGGCTGGCTTACTCCTTGACCCTGAAACAAAGATGTCCTCTCAGGATGCTCACAATGAGCTCATGCCCTTAATGGGCTGGCTTCGGACCTTAAGGTAACAATTGGTATGCCTGCATTCTGGGGAAGGAGTCTTGGGCATACTAATGAAAGTTAGCGGGATCTTGACAGTCTGAGAGAGGACAGGTCCTGCATTGTTGAATAACCCTCATGGTACTAGGCAGTATCCATACATGGTGTCATACTGATTGCACTACTGTTGTCACAACCTGTCGAGGCTGGCAAATACACCACAGAACACAGCTGTCTTGTCTTTCAAAGTAATATCCTGCATAACAGCTTTATGCTGTTCCTGGTAATCAAGATTAGCAGAGGTCTGGAGGACAGAGACAGTGCATCAACAGGGTTAGGAACCCGCTCCTTCAGCCAGTGTGTTTTATCAACATTGCCATTGTTTGGCCAGCAAGAACAAATCACTTCCAAAGTGGAACTGAAGTTCTTCTGACCAGAACCAGCTCTTATGGTGCCTCCTCAACGTACAGACTCAGGATGACAGGCCAACACTTCTTCAATCATTTTAGAGAACCTACCCAAGAGTCTTCTTTTACATGCTTCCTTGCTACAGGGCTCATCTGTGTCAATGTAACTGCCTGGTCTCAACCTCCTCGAATCTAAGAAAATAGTTCCCCTTCCATTCTGTCTGACGGCAGCCCAATAGTGCCAGATGTCTCTCTTCTGAAACCTTCTCATGTAGTCTGTTCCCTCATAATGGTAATATCTGAGGGACTCAACAGGGATAGGTGCACTGGGATAATGGGGTGTCCTTCTTCTGCAGCAGACAGCACTGCCTTTCCCCTTGTTTGGCAGAAGAATCCTCTACAGCAGCGAGTTGTGGCTCAGTGGTCACTTCACTGCTTTTATGCAGAAATCCTTCAATGCTCACCTACAAATATTAAATCTCAGCACCACACATGCCTTATAACTACAATGAGAACACTTGCATCTCTACCTCAGCATGCTTCTTTTTGCAAATATTCTAATATCTTTTAAGGGACCACATGTCACTTGTTAGAAAGATGAGCCTATGTGGAAGATAATAATTCATGACTGGTTACTGCTACTGAACAGATTTGTAGGAATTAAGAGTTTTCAATGAAGGATGAGATCAGCTGTGCATTTTCATATAAGTGAGTAAGCAACTGATTACAAGCCTTCACCAGATATCTATGTTGCAGCCACTGTAAGCGTTCCGAATGTAGAAGCATTATGTTCCCAGAGTCCAACATTGGATGTCCATAGTTATGATATTTGCATGGAAATGGTACGAGTACATGTGCAGTGCTAATATCTATACTAAATACACTTATGTTGGACTGTACACTAGTAAACTCAGATACATTGAGGGTGGAGGGAGGGAGGGAAGGCAGATGGGAGGGGGGTAAGGAAGGTGGATGGGGGAAAAGCGGAGTGGGGAACGACAGCAGACGGGGAAAGAGAGAGGAGGATTTGGGGGCTATTAATACTATTGTAGAAGGTTTAAACAAACTTAGCAGGGGTTGGGAACTGGGGATTCAGAAAGGAGATAGAAAAAGCAGGAAGAGGAAGTTAAATAATGTGAAATAAATAATGGCAAAAACTGCATCCTATTCCATGGCACTAACTCTGGACCTGATGCAGGCCTTCAGCAGGCAATGCAGAAGAAGTGCCCTTAACTGAATTTGACCCATGAGTTACAGTTTGGCATTTCCTGATGTGGCATATAAAAATGCGTAACATCTGAATGAAGATCTAGGCCCAATCTTATTTGCATCAAAGCAATTAGTGCCATTGGCATCTTCACAAGGTGAGATACAGTGTCTGTGTTTTGGTGTGATCAAATTAATGGCTGGAAAACGAGGCATAGCAGATTCGCAATTTCCCCACTAGCACTTACTGCTAGCATTCTTCTTTGCCTTAAATGTCTTGTGGGGATCAGCCCTGATAGGCTGACAGTTTGGAGTTCCAAAAAATAGAGAAGATGCTGCTGTTACTTTATCACCATTAACGTAATCAAGGCTGTGGGAAATTGGACACTGCTGGGCTATTCAGTCTGATAGTAAGGACGGAGAGACAACAGATCTAGTCTACTCTGCTTTTACATTAAACTTGTCCAAATACTTACAGGAATGGCTGCAGCTAAATCTGTCTTTCTAACTTTGAAATAATTCATTTGGCTGCTTCTTAACTGTTGCCATGCCAGTGAATGAAAGTTACAGTCAATGACCTTCTACAGTATAGAGATCCTATAGGAGAAGAAATTGTCTTTAAATTGGAGCAATTCATTTTATTGCATACAATTAAAATAATGATGTCTTTCATACTATTATAATTTTGCTTTGTAAATGAGTTACTATGGCAAGTAGCAATCAGAATCAGGTTTATTATCACTGACACTACATTGTGAAATTTGTTGTTTTGTGGCTGCAGGACAGTGCAAGACATAAAGGCATAACATGACTACAAGTTATAAAAATAAATAGATAGTGCAAAAGAGGAATAATGAGTTAGTGTTCATGGACTGTTCAGAAATCAGATGGCGGAAGGGGAAGAAGCTGATCCTGAAACGTTGAGTGTGGGTCTTCAGGCTCCTGTACTTCCTCCTTGATGGTAGTAACATGAAGAGGGCATGTCCCGGCTAGTGAGGGTCCTTAATGATGGATACTGCCTTCTTGAGGCACCACCTCTTGAAGATGTCCTCAATGGTGGGGAGGGTTGTGCCTGTGATGGAGCTGACTGAGTCTACAACCCTCTGCAGCTTCTTTCGATCCTGCGCATCGGAGCCTCCATACCAGGAGGTGATGCAACCAGTCACAATGCTCTCCACCGTATACCTGTAGAAATTTGCAAGAGTCATTGGTGACATACCAAATCTCCTCAAACTCCTAATGAAGTAGAGCCGCTGGCATGCCTTCTTCACGATTGCACCAATGTGTTGGACCCAGGATAGTTCCTCTGAGATGTTGATGCCCAGAAACTTGAAGCTGGTCATCCTTTCCACCACTGACCCCTCAGTGAAGACTGGTGTATTCTCTCCCAGCTTCCCCTTTACTGAAGTTCACAATCAATTCCTTGGTCGTGCTGACATTGAGTGCGAGGTTGTTGTTGCAGCACCACTCAACCAGCTGATCTATCTCACTCCTGTACACCTCCTCATCGCATCTAAGATTCTGCCAACAACACTGGTGTCATCGGCAAATTTATGGGTAGCATTTGAGCTGTGCCTAGCACACAGTCATGAGTGTAGAGAGAGTAGAGCAGTGGGCTAAGCACGTATCCTTGAGGTGCGCCTGTGTTGATTGTCAGTGAGGAGGAGATGTTACTATCGATCCACACTGACTGTGGTCTCCTGATAAGGAAGACAAGGATCTAGTTGCAGAGGGAGGTACAGAGACCCAGGTTTTAAAGCTTGTTGATTAGTACTGAGGGGATGATGCTGTTCAATGCCAAGCTGTAATTGATAAACAGCAGCCTGATGTATGTTTTGTTGTCGTCTAGGTGCTGCAAAGCTGAGTGGAGAGCCAGTGAGATTGCGTCCATTGTAGACCTGTTGTGGCAGTAGGCAAATTGCAGTGGGTCCAGGTCCTTGTTCAGGCAGGAGTTAATTCTAGCTATAACCAAATCTCTCAAAGCACCTCATCACAGTAGATGTGAGTGATACCAGGCGATAGTCGTTAAGGCAGTTCTTCCTGATCTTCTTGGGCACTAGTATGATTGACACCCTTTTGAAGCAGGTGGGCACCTCCAACTGCAGCAGCGAGAGGTTGAAGATATCCTTGAACATTCCAGCAGTTGATCTTATCAACCACGTTAAACAAATCTTACAATTTCTGAGAGTATTAGATGTTTTGACTGTCCAAGAAAAGTAAACTCTCAAGAATTGTGCCAACTTAGAATCAAAGTGGTTGAGATGACAGAGCAATCAGCTAAACACAAATGTTAGACTCTTCTTTGTTATGTCTTTTTTTTGGTGTATCACAGGTTACAAAAATATTTTGGAAAGTAAAAGGGAGAGGCAAGAGACTGCAGATGCTAGAATCTGGAGCAACAAACAATCAGCTGGAGGAGTTCAGCAGGTTGAGCAGCACCCGTGGGTGGAAAGGAATTGTCGATGTTTAAAAAATAAAATGGTGGCACCTTTTGGGCACCTCCTCATACCTATCCCTTGACCATGACTCCCACCAATGAACATCAGGCTTCAATGCGCAGCTCTTCACTCACTCCGCAGCAATCCCAATCTCACCCTCAAACCTGCAAAGGCAGTGCCGTTGTAGTCTGGTGGACTGCACTCTACCTTGAACAGGCTAGGCAGCAGTCCTCGGACACCTTCTCATCCCTACCCCTCGACTATGACGTTGCCAAATATCATCAGGCCACTGTTTCCTGTACCATCACAGAGCTCATCACATCAGGATATTTCCCCTTCACAGCCTCCAACCTAGTAGTTCCCCAACCCTGAAATGTCCGTTTCTATCTCTTATCCAAGATTTACAAACAAGACTGTCCTGGTAGGCCCATTGTTTCTGCCTGCTCTTGCCCTAATAAACATCTCCTCATCCCTTGACTCCACCTGGTACTCCTTTGACCAATCCCTTCCCACCTACATCCAGGAAATTTTGCATGCTCTCTACCCTATTAACAACTTTCAGTTCCCTGGTCCCCACAGTCTCATCTTCACCATGGACTTCCTAAATTGGGGCAAGGCTAATTTTGAATGGTATTAAGCAGGAACTTTGACTCAAAACGTCAACTGTTTATTTCCTTCCATAGATGCTGCCCGACCTGCTGAGTTTCTCCAGCATTTTGCATGTGTTACTTCAGATTCCAGCATCTGCAGAATCTCTTGTGTCTCCTAAAAGATTCTATGTATTTTAAGAGCAAAAGGGTAACGAGGGAGAGGATAGGTCCCATTAAGGATTAGTATGTGGAGGCACGAGAGATGGGCGAGGTCTTAAATAGATACTTTTCGACTGTATTTACTGTGGAGAAGGTCATAGAAGCCAGTGAGTTCAGGGAAAAGAGAGATGTTCTAAAACATAACGACACTACAACAGAGGTGTTGGTGGTCTTGAAGTGCATAAAGGTGGATAAGTCCTTGAGGCCTAAGCAAGTGTATCCCAGGATTTACAGGAAGCAAGGGAAGAAATTGTTGAGGCCCTGGCAGAGATTTTTGTATCTTTCTTAGCCACAGGTAAGGTACCAGAAGACTGGATGGTGGCTAATGATGTGACCTTTTTTTTTTAAGGGCTGCAAGGACAAGCCAGGGAACTACAGGCCAGTGAGCCTATTGTGGAAAAGTCACCAGATGGGATTCTGAGAGACAGGATGTAACTGCATTTGGAAAGGCAAGGACTGATTAGGAATAGTTAGTATGGTTTGTGTGTGAGAAATCATGCCTCATGAACTGTGATTAGTTTTTGGAAGAATCAGAGTTATTATCACCAACTTAGATGGTGTGAAATTTGTTGTTCTGTGGCAACAGTACAGTGCAAAGACAGAAAGTGACTATAAATTTCAAAAATAGATAAATAACGCTAAAGAGTAATAAAGAGATAGTGTTCATAGACCGTTCAGAAATCTGACCAAGAAAGGTGATCAAGAGGATTGATGAGGGCAGGGTGGTAGATGTTGTCCACATGGACTTTAGCAAGATCTTTGAGGTTTGGAATGTTAGGCTGGTCTGGAAGGTTAGATCACATGGGATTCAGGATGAGCTAGACATTGGATACAAAATTGGCTTGTTGAAGGAGCCAGACAGTGGTAATAGAGGGTTGGTTTTCAGACTGGAGGCCTGTGACCAGTGATGTGCTGCAGGGATCAGTGCTGGGTCCCCTATGTTTGTCATATGCATTAACGATTTGGATGAGAATGTAGGTGGCATGATTAGTAAGTTTGCAGATGACACCAAAATTGATGGTGTAGTGTAGTGGATAATGAAGAAGGCCATTTAAGATTAAAACAGGATTTAGATCAACCACGAAAGTGAGCAAAGGAACGACAGATGGAATTGAACTCAAACAAATGCAAAGTGATGCATTTTGGAAAGTTAAACCAGTGCAGGGCATACACAGTGAATGGCAGGGTTGTGGGGAGTGCTGTAGAACACAGAGACCCAGGGGTAAAAGTACACAGCTTCCTAAAAGAAGCAACACAGTTAGACAGGGTGGGTGAAGATAGCATATGGCATGCTTGCCTTCATTGGTTGAGACATTGAATACAAGAGTTGGGACATAATGTTACAGCTGTACAAGACATTGGTGAGACCCCACCTGGAGTACTGCTATTTTGAAAAATGAGGGGCAATATATATACAGTAAGCAATGAACTCACCAACACACTCACTCATTATAATACTATACAGAACAGTAGAGCAGGCAATATGTATCCAGAAAAGAAAGATCCCCTCTGTCCAATGTTCTCTACTCTTTAGAGTAAGTGATAATTGAAACTAAATTATATATAAATTATGGCAAAATATTCACAGTTTCACAGCAGTTGCTGGTGACCCTTTAAAAATATTAACCACAGCTATATACTGTATTTCTAATCAAATGGTATGTTACAATAGTAATGGGTTCCTCCTTGTGAATCTCTTAATCACCATTATTTTATGAGTATATTTATGTCAAAATAAATACATTTCTCAAAGATAAAAAGCCTTACATTATATAGTGTCTTTCCAAATCTTTAGGATACATCAAGTACTTTACAGCCAATTAGGTACATGCTGTACAGCTGTAAGGTAGATAGGAGGTCAGAGATCATTTTCACACTGCAGCTCCTACATATTGAAATGACCAGATAATGATGATGGGTGAGGGATAAAGGTGGTTCAGAACACAAGGAAGAATCCTCTGCTGTCTGTTGAAATAGAGTTCGAGGTCTTTTATAATCTGCAGAGACTACTCTCTGTTTTCATTTTAGATATCCATCAAGCACAAAATATTCCTTTTGTAATTTCAGGTATTAATTAAGTTTGTTCCATTGCCACCCATTTTTGCTTTGCATTATCATCAATTTTCCACCCATTAATCTGTTCTGTCCTTCACCCTGTCACTGACCTTTGCAATTGTCTTTTCTTCCCTTCTCCTTCCTTTGCTGCTTTAAGCCTGTTAATTTCTAACCTTTTTCAACTTCATCCCTGTGGTGGAAGTTGAAATCTACATGAGTGTAGATTTCAGCTTCCACCACAGCGATGTTATCTGTTCTGAGACAAATCATGTCCCTGGCCACACGCAATCTCTGCCCAAGATCATCTTCTTGGAGACCCAGGGATCAGTTGTACAGGGGCCTGTGGGATCAGTGGGACTCTGGGATCAGTTGTACGGGAGCCTGTGGGATCAGTGGGACTCTGGGATCAGTTGTATAGGAGTCTGTGGCTTCTGGTGCTGATTCATCTCGTGTTCATTCTTCGTTGAGTCTTTGAGTCTCCAGGTCTGAGTGACAGCGATGCCCAACACCGTAAGCAGCCAGTAGCCTGGGTATTTCACAAAACACATGTACAGCTCACTAGTCTAACACTCCATTTTACTGACAGACAGGAACAAGGTTTTTATCTCACACACACATGCACAGGTGTGTGCTTGCATGCACGGCCCCCACGTACACTTCCAAAGGGATTAAGATGAAATATTAACTTCTTTGTGTCTGTTTCCATGGATCCTCTTTGACTTCAAATTCCTGTATTTTCTACTTTTATATGAGCATTTAAGTTCCTAGAGAGCTTCAAGATCCTAGGCATAAATTTCACCAAGAGGTTGATCCAACCAGGTAGACGCTATGGCCAAGAAAGCCCACCAGTGCCTCTACTTTCTCTGAAGGCTAATGAAATTTGACTTGTGCCGAATGACCCTCACCAATTTTTATAGATGCACCATGGAAATATCTTATCCGGATGCATCACAGCTTGTTATGGCAACTGCTCTGCCCAAGACCGCAAGAAATTACAGAGAGTTGTGTATACAGCCCAGTCTATCACAAAAACTAGTCACCCTTCCATTGACTCTGTCTACACTTCCTGCTGCCTTGGAAAAGCAGCCAACATAATCAAAGACCCCTCCCACCCCAGTCATTCTCTCTTCTCTCCCACTTCCATTTGGCAGATGATACAAAAGCTTGAAAACACGCACCATCAGGCTCAAGGACAGATTCTATTCCACTGTTATAAGACACTTGAATGGACCTCTTCTATGATAAAGATGAACACTTGATCTCTCAACCTGCCTTGTCATGGCCCTTGCACCTTACTTACATATCTACCTGCACTACATTTTCTCTATAACTGTATTGTCACACTATATTCTGCATTCCATTAATGTTGCTCCCTTTGTACTAACTTGACGTACTTATGTTTGGAATGATCTGTATGGATGGCATGCAAAACAAAGTTTTTCACTGTATCTTGGTACATATGACAATAATAAACTAATTACCAATTACTTCCCACAACCAAATGTCTAATACAATATCCAGGCCTGGGCTGATAGGTGCCAAGCAACATTCATGCCACACAAGGGTCAGGCAATGACAATATCCAACAAGAGAAAATCTAGCTGTCACCCCCTGACATTTAATGGCATTTCCATCACTGAATCCCCCACTAACAATATCCTGGGGGTTACCATTGACCAGAAACTGAATTGGAGAAGCCATATACACAATGTGGCTACAAGAGCAGATCAGAAACTAGGAATCCTGCAGTGAGTAACTCGCATCCTAACTCCCAAAGCCTGTTTACCATCTACAAGGCTCAGCTCAGGAGTGTGATGTAATACACTCCACTTGCCTAGAGTGCATCTTCAACAAAATTCAAGAAGCTCAACACCATACAGGACATAGCAACCCATTTGATAGGCACCCCATCCACAACCATTCACTCACTTCACCACTGACACACAGTAGTAGAAGTTTGTACCATCTACAGGATGCACTGCAGCAACATACCAAGACTCCTTAGTCAGCATCTTCTAAGCCCATGACCTCTATGAGCTAGCATGACAAGGGCAACAAAAGCAGGTGAACACCACAAACTGGAAGTTACCCTCCAAGCTACACATCATCTAGACTTGGAAATATATCGCTGCAAAATCCTGGAACTCTCTCCCTAACAGCAATGTGGGCCTGGCCACATCTCAAGGACCACAGTGGTTCAGGAAGGCAGTTCCCCACCGCCTTCTCAACAGCAATTTGGGATGGACAATTAAATGCTGGCTCAGCCTGCGAAGCACACATCCCTTGAATGAATGTAAAAAAACGATGGACCTCATCTGAAAGAGGGCACTAATTATGGTGAACCCTTCCAAGTCTCCTAAATACCCACCTAGATTATTATACTCAGGTATCTGGAGTGTAGCTTTAAGAGGTAATGATGCTATGAACTGAGCCACAATTGACACTAGAAATAAAATGAATTCAAATTCTCATGACTGAACTCATGCTGTCAGGATTATTAGGTGTCTGGAGTACTAGCTCAGTAGCATAACCACAACATTACCACATCCAAATATGTTGACCAAATAAAGTACAATTATTTAGTCATATTGCATAAATTGATAGTGAATACAGAACTGCAGAACTAGATTATATCACCAAAATCCCATACAATTTCACTGACCACATCTGAATTATTATTTATCATTTTGAACACATTTACAATTTTCATGATAAGCACATTTTAAAGATCTACACTTTTTATGTGTTCTTAATTACTGATGCAAGGAACTTGAATTTGTCTTTATATTTTGAAATACATATTTTTACTTAGACTTTAAATATCATATGATAGCTTGACCATTTTAAAAATGTTTTTTTAATCTAATGCCTACTTAATAATCTTCTGCTAGTCTTCAAATTTCAGATTGAAAACCTCTATCATCATGCCTGTTTTTTCTTGTTTATGTAACGATGAGCCTCTGGAACGTTCTACTCTGCTGGGATTTACTTTGTTAATATATTTGTAACTTGCCTTGTGCCAGATGAAAAAGGCAATTTATTTTCTTCACAGAAAAAGTTGCCATTAATTTTTTTTCAAATGTCTATTGAGAACACTATGGTATTAAATTGCGATGAAAACAGGTTGATTTTATACACTGGACTAGAGAAGGAAATATCATTAGTACTGCATCGCATTTTACTTACAAAGTTTAAATAATTGTTTTTTTTACACTGAAAAACCTTACAGGTATTGAAAGTATTAAATGTGTCCATTAAAGTTTACTTCAATACTAAGTAAGTACTTAAGAGTTTCAGGTACCATATTAAGACCTGTTTTGTACAATTCCTGAACTGATAAGAGCAAACAATATATTCCAATGTTTAACAGTGTTATTCCCACATCAAAGTCAGTGACAAATTAATAAATCTGCACATCTGCTAAATGGAGCTAAATAAAATACAGCTCTTCCCTTTAGCACAGAGGCTATGGGGAGATTTGATTAATATGTTCAAAATCATGAATGGGCATGACTGAATAGTTAAGGAGAAATTATTATGATAATTGGCAGAAGAATCTGAATATGAAGAATACTTTTACACACAGTAAATCGTTATGATCGGAATTCAATGCCTAAAAAGTTTGTGGAAACAGATTCAATAACAGCTTTCAACAGGGAAAGGGGGAAAAGGAACAGGAAATAAAAATATAATTGGACAGCTCTTTCAATATGCTAGATGGCCTCTTTCTGTGCTGTAGTGTTTTATAATTCCATGATCCAAATAACACCAAGTAATTTTGTAAATTTTGCTTTAAAGTTTTGTCACTAGAGGTCCTCGATGAGCTAGGTAAAAAGTTACCTTTAATAATATAAATATTATCATTTTTCAGATTCCTCAGATTACATCACTATTTCCCCGTTAGGTAAGTAGTTACCTATAACCAATTTAGATCTTGTTGATTTTAGATCGAATTTCAGGCCAACTGATGGTTAAAAATTCCGTGGGATTGGTTTGGTGTCCTCTGATTTGCTCCAGTTATGAAACTGCTAAGCCCTTACCAAGGTGATCTCCATTTTAATTTACAACAAACATTATCTCAAGGTTTAGCCTTTTTTGTTCCATTTGTGCCACACCGGTCACAAGCAAGGACATGAAAGAGGGACTATTCATCTCTTTTTGACTTTCAGTGGCATTCACTTGTACTGATTCACCCACCAGGAAATTCTGTGGATCTTCAAAGACCAGATATTCAAACATAGTGCAGTTCTGGAACAGTTTTGAAGTAGAGTGTTCTGGAAATGCAGTTCATCTATCGACTCCCATCCACTCACACAAAGAATGTGATGGAATACTCTCCACTTACATAGATGCATGCAGCTGAGATACGTGACACTAACCACACACTGGCATCCATCCACCATCTTAAACATCCACTCATCCACCATTGACACACAACAACTGCTTCATATACCACTCAAAGAATGAATGGAAGAAACTAGATTCTGTGATCTTTACGTTAGAAAAGCAAAGACAGCCTGCACAAGGGAATATTACCATTTCTAAGTTCCCCTACACCTGACTTGGATATATGTCACTATTCCTCCTTCATTGCTGAGTCGAGAACTGACTGTCGTCCTTCAGAAGAAGGCTTCCCTTACCTGGGAATGGGCATTAAATACCATCGATATTGTGTGAATTAAAAACATCAGTGAAAGCATACACAAAATAAACTCCACCTCAAGCAGGATATAATAGGTAAAGTGTGTATGATGGAGGAGGTGTCATAAGATTGCCATTGCATATTGACAAAGCAGTATAACAACACATCACTATCAATGAGAAATAGTAAGCAAGGACTGGTGCTCCAAGAAACTTCATTGGGTTTTAAGAGCAGCTACAGTCCCTGGAGGCATGGCAATTGCTCCAGATGATTTGATGCACAACTAACCACATCAATTGATTAAAAGTAAATGCCTCAAATGAACTTCGGTAATCAACTTCAGCAAGGCTGGTTACAGAAAGGCATCATGCATTTGGAGCTTTTCCTAATACCTCATGCAATCTTTTTGGATTAAAAAATAATTTTCAAGAACAGCTGCAATAACTCCTGGCATAAATATGGTGTACTGGCTTAACATCTAGAATCTTCCATGGCAATGTTCTTGACATCATATCTCTGCAATGTTGTAAAGAATAGCTTCTGGCATGCAGTTCAGCAATCCTCACCTAGTTTACTCACTTAATGATGTCTTTGGACAGCAGAAAGTCCAGCAGTAACATACGAGTTTTGTCTGCTGCCTGCCAAGCATGCTTATGTACTGTCAAAAGACGAAATTGGTTTTGCAGATCATTGTTTCTACTTTAAAAACACCAAGTCCGCATTGAGGACAAAATATCTGTCATGACTTGCCTTACCTTGAAAATATATCCCACCTTGATACGATTCTGGATGGTCTCATGGTCAGCCTGTTGGCCAGATATAATAGCGTACCTGAAATGCAAAGAATCACATCACATGTACTGAAAAACTATATACACATGACCTTTCTTTAGGTTGATAGAGTTATAAAATGTGCACATTTGGAGGGATTGGAAAGCAAACACAAGACACTCGCCAGATGATCAAACAAGTTTTGCACTATTTTTATAGTGAACCCAGACTTCAAATTAACAACATATGATTTATGATGTGAAACAGCCATTTGACCCATGAGAGCTCATTCTTCCAGTATCCTAGATCCTCTACAATAGAATCTATTATCTTATACAACCCAGGTCTAACTTTCATAGAATTATAAAATCAACTTTCCTGTCAAGCTGTTGAAATTATTTGTTAGCGAGTTATAAAGATTCTTCTGAATTTGTATTTTAGAATTATTAACCACATTGATGTCCTCCAGCTTTCTCACATTTATTTCTTATTTTGTGTGCCTCTTAAGGTCTGCTGTTAAGTCTTCTTTCTGGATGGTAAGTCTTAATGTCTTCTAATTTAGCTCCTAACTTGTTGCCACTACATCTAAAAAAATTCTTCATTCCTTTGTACCATCAATAAAACTTCCATTGTTTATTTTGTAGTGAGCTGACTGGATTCAACACAATATAATTAGAATTGCTATAGCTAAAAATATCCTTTCACCCATATTTCAGCAAGTATAAAGTGCCTTCTGGAATATATTGCAGTGTAGCTTGTTCTGCCACTTTTTTATAATCTGTGTAATTTCACATCTGTGTAACATTTTGAGAATTAAATGAATAACACACTCTCAGGCATAGACCTGTCAGATCTTCCTAACATTTGAGGGGACAAGTTGATTTTCCAGACCTTTCCCAGTTTGAAAACTGACCACAAGGTCACACATCTTGAAAGCAATGGAAAACAAGCTTGGAAATGTATCTTCAGTAAAGGAGCAAAGTATACTCTTAAAAATAAACTGGCAATGTATTTGGTTTCTCAAAGTTCAAGCCATCACATGTTGTCTGAATAAATATATTTTGCAGATCTAGAGAGGGGGCATTGAACAGTGAATTATTCATGTTAAGGAAATACACTATATGGATTTGTTTCAGGATTTTAAGCTGCAGGTGTTGCTGCCAAACCAAAAGATAGGGCTTTGTTTTAACATAAGAAACAGAAATCATCCATTATAATTTTTGTGAAGTGATAAAAGTGAAATAGTTAATGGTCAGTGAAGTTACATTTGCAACAACTTATTGTATGAAGTAAAATTAACCAAAGATTGTAATTATTCCAGAGCAGAAAGAGGTTGATCACTGCAGACTGACTGAAACTAAAGTTAACTTTGCAAGATCCCACATTTATTTCAAGGACAGTTGGGGGGTACCAAATTCAAAACTCTGGTTTAAGGATCATGGCATAATTACTTTTAAAATTGATGATCAGTTGATCATCAATATTGTTTTCATAAAGATATACTTACTTAAGGTTACACATAAAGGGATGATAATTAATTGGGTCAATGACGAAAACTATAGAAGCTCTGCTAAGTTCTTTGCAACATAATATATTACTAGTGTGATTGTCGTGCGACCGATTTTCAGTCAGAAGTTAAGGAAAGATGTAATTTGAGAAGAATATTATTTTGCAACTATCTGGTCCAAATTCTTCAAACTTCTGATCTCAAATGTATTTGTTCACCCTAATATGTGATAATATTTTGAACACTGCAACCAACATAATACTTCAAAATGATCTGAGAAAGTTTTAAAATAAAAGAGTAGAACAAAGATAAAATCCAAAGATAAAAGAGTAGAACAAAATGGATTGCTGAAATTTTTGAGTGCTCTATTAGCAATGTTATTAGTTTTCAATCTTCAGGAATAGCCATTGTAAAATGAAATAGCACTCATCGATTGTTTATTCTCACTGCAAAGTTACTTAATTCAAATTTCTGCTTGTTTTGCTTTATTTCCAAAATTTTCAATGCAGTAATTATATTATACATACACTATTTATCCATTTTTAATCTAGTGATAGATAACATCTGTACAAAAAATTCTAGTAATTCCACTGATACTGAAATACCAGGAGATATACTGTTTGGTTATATGAATATCAAAAACATGTTTCAACAGGAATGTCAGAGCTCTGTATGTAATCACTACAGTCCAAAGCAATAAACAGAACTCATTTCCACCTGCAACAACCTATGTGGGAGGAATAATGATATTCACTTAGCTATGAAATAAAGGCCACAAACCATAGATGTAGAAAAGGCAAGCATAGAATGGGTAAGATGAATGGTAGAAACTATCAAAATAAAATTACACTTTTTTTCTAACTATCAGAACATAAACAATCTGTTAGGATAATTGTAGTCATAAGATAATGCAAAATTATTTATTAGAGCATTCTCAGCTTACTGAACCATACATAGAGTTGTGACACATGACATTCTGCCAACTGCTTTTCAATAAAAGAAACCATTATTTAATATTTAAGTCATGTGTTACAACATTTTGGAATCCTACTTACAAAATTAGGCCTCCTTCAATTATGTTTAAAATTTATTTACAATTTCCTTGCAAGTAATGTTGCACAAATTAATAGTAGGGTAACAGAAAGGAAATGGTTCAGGAGGTCATAAGAAATTAAGGAACAGAAAAATTAAACAGTCTGAAGGTTCCCCCAACTGTAATTACTGTTGGGCAACTATCAATTAAATAATAGGGAATTGCAACAATGTAGGCAATCAAACTGGCAAAGGGTGACACAAGGATGACTTCTTGGAATGCATTTGAGATTGTTTCTTAGAACAATGTGTGTGGTTCCAACCAGGAATAAGCTACTTTAGATCTTGTGTAAAAATACATGATTAATCAGGAATCTCACAATAATACACAGGGGAAGAGTGATCATAATACATCTTTCTCGCACTCAAAATGGATTTTAAATTCAAAATTAGAGTCTTACACTTAAGTGAAGGCAAACAAATCGGTATGTGGAGCCAGTTTAAAAAGGCAGATTAAGAAACTAGATTCAAATATATGCAGGTAGATGAGCAGTTACAGATATTTAATGAAATATTTTATTACACTCAACAAATATACACTGAGAAATAAAGACTCCTTGGGATGGCGTTACAGTGGATGAATATAAAAATGTATTGTGCAACTTTCTACATTCATAAATAGAAGTAGCAAAGTAAATGTTAGTCCTGCAGAAGCTGAGACAAGGGAAATTAATAATGGGGAATAAAGATATCACAAAAATATTTTGTATCTGTGTTCACTGTGGAACACACTGTTTTATTAAAAGCAAAAATAAGTGACTAACAGGCCAAAAGAGAGCAAGGAACTTAAAGCAATTTATCTCAGTAGAGAAAAAAAGAGGCGAATTAATGAGAGTAAGGGCTGACAAATCCTCAGGATTTGATTACCTGGGAAACTGGTAAAACATCAGCCAGGTAGGCCTATACCAGCTGTTAGGATAATGTCAAAATCCATTATTAAGGAAGAGATAATTAAATAACTGCAAAAGACTAACAAGATTAGATAGAGCCAACATGACTTCATGAAAGAGGTTGCATATAATAAATGTATTAGGGTACACAAAGGAAAGCCATAGATCTCCCGTATTTGGATTTCCATACCTCCTTCAAGTTAAAGATTACAGCACAAGGTTCATGGGATATAGGATTAGTTCAGAGAAAAGAATAAGTTCATCACTTTCAGGTTGAGCCCATACAATCTGGAGTTTAGAAGTGGTTACCTTATTGAAAGATCCTTGGGGGTGGGGTGGGGGGGGTGGTGGTGGTACGCTTAACAAGATAGATCCTCTGAGGATATTATCCCCGGTGGAGGTAGTTCAGAGCTAAGAAAGATAGTCAGAGGATAAGGGACCGGAATTGTTTCTTCCAGATGGTTAAGGTTAGGAAATTTTCAACTATTTAGGGATTCTAAGTCATTAAATATATTCAAAGCTGAGGAAAAGAGATTACTGGGGAATTAATACATATGGGGATTGGGTAAGGAACATGTTGAAGCCAAATATCAGATCAACAAAATTTATAGTGCGGTGGAGCAGGCTTGATAGGCCAAGTGACTTACCTCTCCCTAATTTCATTTATTCTTATGGGGTGGGAAGGCACTAATGATTAGGAAAAGAGATCAGAAGTAGTTACATATCCTTATTTTTGCCTGCAAATGCACTTCTATAATCAAGATATGGCACTCACTAGAGAGAAACAGTTTGAGGGTTGGGGGTGGGGTAGTAACGGGGGAAAGCTAGTGGGGTAGAAAGAATAAGTCAGAAAAAGAAAGAAAGGACAGCCTGGAGGTTATCAAAAGTGGATGAAGGAATATGATGGAGATAAACAGAGAGAGCATGGCACAGAAATAGCAGAGAGTGACAGGTGACCATATTTCATTATAGACTTCAGTATTATGTTAAAATTGGTCAAACTAGTTCATCAATTATGCATAAACAAGATTCCTATTTTGCCTCATGAGGTAGATAACATGATCACATGGTTGGCATGAACATAGTAGGCCAAAGGGCCTGTTCTGGTGGTGTATGATTCTATAAAATCTCACAATTAGGTCAAATGTTGTTAATCAGCACAATCCTATCTATGTCAATAGCTTTACTTCAACCACCGAAAGGCTTTAGAAGCTTGAATTTGCTATGTCAAGACCATTGTGCAGTGCCAGAAACTTTTCAGTCCAGGATTATAGCAATTTTGCATCATCACTATCTGCACAGCATTTAGGTTTCAATTTTAATTAAATAACAAACTTTTCAGTTTGAGTGTGGGTTGTATTCAATTTCAAACTTTTAGCAACATCAAACCTACAACCACTTCCTCCACCAGCCTCTATTCCCACGTTGGGGCCTTTAGAATAATACCCACTCCCTGTGGCATCTCTCCTCTCTCATCTCAAGTAATTGTTGTTTTCAATTTACTTCAGCACATATTTCCTGCATTTGCCAGTGCGATTTTTATTAAATTAATTCAGATCAGGCCTAAAATTCCATCTGCCTCAACTACACAATCAGGTGGGCCCTCCTTGCTTTGCCTTCTCTTATCAGAAGAGATATTTATTAAGTTTAAGATATTGTTTTATACAGTTACTTCATAACAATACATTAACACGTTATCATTTTAGTTATTCAAATCTGACAAATGATGATTTCAACTTTGATTTGATCACTTTATAATGATACTACTAGAGATACATTGGCATTTTTAAAATGCATTTTGTTTCCATTTTCAATATTTCAAGACCACATGGTAGCAGCAAGCAAACCATTTCACTTTATCATAATAGAAACAATAGCTCTGTTTAGACATTAGATACGCAAGATTTACTTCAAACTCATCATGTGAAAACACATCCCAGAGATTCACCAGTCTTAGCAGTGCATCTGCACATTCTAACTGTTGTTTATTATACATACAAAACAGTTTTAAAGAAAGATATGTGGTCAATGACCTGAAGCACAAAATTTGTAAGTAGTTAATGAAATACCAGATTCACAGTCATAATGATCTGAATTTGCTTAGTAAAAACAGCGACTTTGCACAGAAAGCTCAAATAGAGTTACAGAGCATAATTGTGTTCCAAATCCCAAATTTTAAAGTCACTATTAGCTGGTACATTAGCTTAGAAGTAGTTAATAAAGGCAGCTCTTGAACAGTGAAAGGCAAAAGTAAAATATTCTGCCAAAAATCTGTTTTTTCCCCACTTTCTATAAATATTAACTTTGTCCCAGACCCTAATCCCAGCTCTAGTCGCACAACTGGCCCACAGCCCAGACCCCTATTTACACTGTGGACCACCAGTTCATTCTCCATACAAATGAGTGACCCAGATGTTGAACTATCAAGATTTCAAAACAATAGGATGCTAGATTATCAGTTTTACTGTAAACACATTTACTAGAAGTGTACAATCAACATAAAAAAGATCTGCTGACATATGATTTGCATGTTACAATGTACAGAAGTTACAGCATAGTAAGATTTTACTCAAATACTTGATAGATTACCTCATCACTATATGAATATAATCTGTTTTGATGTTGGTGAGTAGAATTGGCATCATGGCAGTTCTGGTCACCACACTAGAGGAAGATTTCCCCCGATTCCATCACTCCCCCACACACTCAGAACAATTTACAGTTGGCCAATTTACCTATCAACGTGCACACCTTTGGAAAGTGGAAGAAACTGGAGCACCTGCAGGAAACCCACACCGTAACAGGGAGAACATGCAAACTCCACACAGACAGCACTGGACGTCAGATTCAAACCTGGGTTACTGGAGTTATGAAGCAGCAGCTCTGTTAGCTGTGCTACTGTGTTGCTTCTATTTCACACCCCCCAAAAAAGGCCCAAGTTTTATGATTAGTTCAATCTGTCAGTAGATTGGAAAAGAAAATATATATTAGTGGCTTGTGGGATTCCAATTTCCCTTTTTTTTCCTTTGCTGTATTATTTTACAAATCACTTTTTTGGAAAGTGCAGAAATTCCTAGCAAGTGTGCTGAACCATGATGTTCAGTGGCATAAGCTGGCTGCTTGCAGGAAGTTCTTTCAATTTCCCTCCATTTCACTCTCTTTTCAACTTTGAAGACCAGTGCCTGATAAAGAATGTGATACCACTGAGGTCTATAGGTTTCTTGCACCTCTCAGATTGTGATGCCAAATATGGTTTCAGAGTATTGTTGTATCATTTCTCCTGTCTACCAAGGGATATCTGGCTAGGGGTAAGCTGAAAGCAGATAACTTGTTTAGAAAGAGAGAAATCTGGCATTTGCACACATTGCAATAGGAAATTTATTGGAACAGATTCTGAGAGACAGGACTTATTTGCATTTGGAAAGGCAAGGACTGATTAGGGAAAGTCAGCATGGCTTTGTGTGGGGGAATTCATCTCTCATGAAGTTGAGTATTTTTTTTGAAGAGGTGCCTAAGTGGATGTTGACAACATGGACTTTAGCAAGGCCTTTGACAAGGTCCTACAACGTAGGCTGGTCTGGAAGATTTGAGCACATAGGATCCAGGGTGAGCTAGCTAATTGGATACAAAATTGACTTGGTGATAGGAGACAGAGGGTGGTAGAAGATGAGAATATGTATGATAAGTTTAGTGAGCTTGCAAAAAAAACATTGATGGTATAGTGACAGTGAGGAAGATTATCAACATTTACAACAGGATACAGATCAACTGGGAAAGTGGGCAAAGGGATGGCAGGTGAAATTTAACTCAGACAAGTGCAAAGTGATGTATTTTGGGAAGTTACAAGAGGACAGGACATACACAGTGAATAGCAGGACCCTGGTGAGTGTTGTTGAACAGAGACACCTTGGGTATGATGTACATAGTCCCCTGAAAGTAGCAACACAGGTAGACAGGGTGGTGAAGAAGGCTTGGTGGTGAATAAGGCTTATGGCATGCTTGCCTTCACTGGCCAAGCACAAGAGTTGGGATGTCATATTACACGTGTACAAAATTTTAGGCTGCACTTAGAGTACTGTGTGCACTTCTGGTCACTACACTCTGGAAAAAATGTAGTTACCTAGAGTGGGTGCTTGAGTGATTGGATAGTCTAGGTCTATTTTCCCTGCAGTGGAGGATGTTGAGAGGTGACACGATTGAGATGTATAAAATTATGAGAGGCATAGATAGCATACAAAGCCATAATCTGTTTCCCATGTTAGAGGTGTCTAAAACTAGAGGACATAGGTTTAAGGTGAGGAGGAGGAGGTCTGAAGAGGATCTGAGCGGTAAATCTTTCACACACAGAGTAGTTTGTATCTGGTATGAGGTGCCAAATGAGGTGATGGAGGCAGGAACAGTAACTACATTTAAGAGGCATCTGGGCAGTTACTTGAACAAGCAAGGCATAGAGGGATATGGAAATAACACCGACAAGTGGGATTAATATATAAAGCATGATGGTCAGCATAGATGTGGTGGACCAAAGGGCCTGTTTCTATGTTGTATAACTCTAATGTCTGGATCTACTCTAGTGGAGTTGGTTCATGACAATCATTGCCTTAATATTTGTGACATTACTTTCAGCGAGGATGCTGGCATTAGTGCAGGAATCTTCCCCAATTATGTGCATGATTAGTGGAAGTACTGAAGCAGCTAAAATAGCTTTCAATCTTTGTGTTAAAATGAAGCTTCCACACACTGATGCTTTATTGCACTACTGAGAGCAGCCTGCACAAATAAAGGCCAACAAGGACAATTCCAAGGCCTTGATGCACCCATGGAAGTTAAATCATACAGTTTACTTGAGTGAAATTATTTTGTTTCAATGAACAAGCATCTGACTAGCCTACTTAAAAATGCCAGAATCAACGATAATTGGAAACAAACATGGCACATTAAGGAGAGCGACCAGTTCAATCCTGACCTCTGGAGCTGTCATAAGGAGTTTGCACGTTCTCACTGTGACCATGCAAGTTTCCCCCAGGTGCTCGGTTTCTTCCCACATCACAAAGATGTGTCCATTGGTAAGTTAATTGTCAACACTAAACTGGCCCTAATGCGTAGGTGAATGGTAGATCTGAGGCAAATTGACAGTGATGTGGGGAGAATAAAATAGGATTAGTGTAGATAAATCCCTGATGGTCGGTGTGGACTCAGTGGGCTATTGGTTGACATCTGGATGCATTGCCAGAGGAAGTGGTGGAGGCAAACACGATCACAATGCTTAAGAGGTATTTAGTCAGGCACTTGGAAAAGGCATAGGCATAAAAGGATATGGCTCTAATGGGGGAAAATGGGATTAGTGTAGGTGGGCAAAACTCTCAGCATGGATGTGGTGGGCTGAAGGGCCCACTTCCATGCTGAAAGATGTTATGACTCTGTCGAGGGCCTTTTTCTGTGCTTCTGACTCTACTACTAAAGGTACTTAGCAACCACTTAAAGACAACACGTTTACTTGAAATCCGATTAAGGGTATAGTCATTGCAGAATATAAATGTATATCTAAATCTTAGTTCATGTACGAATACTACTATATAAATTAAGATACAGCCTGATTTAGAAAGTAGAATAAACAACGATATTAAAAATGCAGTTTTATGTCAAGTGCAATGATCACTCTTGATCATAAACACAGGGAAAGTAATATCTAACAAGATATCTATCAAGATATTTCAATTTTCAGCCTCCACCACTGCCAGGAAAATTCCAAGCGCAAACTAGAGGAACAGCACCTCATTTTCCATCTTGGAACATAGCAGCCTAACGGCATGAACATTGAATTCTCGCACTTTAAGTAAACCCCACACCCAGCATACCTCTTCTTTTCTTCCCTTTCCTAGTCTACCCCCCCTCTTTCCTCCTTACCTTTGACCCATCCCCCGGTGGATCTACTCTCCCCTCCTCCCCCGCACCTGCCTATCATTATCTTATACCTGCATCTACCTATCACCACCTTGTGCCCACCCTGCCTCCCCTCTTTTCTCCACCTATCACTGCTCTGCTTTTCCCCTCCTATATATTGGACTTCCCCTTTTCCTATCTTCAGTCCTGAAGAAGGGTCCTGACCTGAAACGTTGACCACCTGCTTTTCTCCATGCCTGCTGAGTTCCTCCAGCATCATAGTGTTTTTCATCAATGTTCAAAGATAAATCTTATGGTAGAAAATTGGCTAGACATTTGAGACAGCGCTACATGAATAATAAGCTATCAAATATTGATGGGAGATTAAATATATGAACATATGTAAATGAGTGCATATATAAATATACCACATAGGTTGGTATACAATTAACTCTACAAAAAGGAAGATATACAGTGCCAAATAAACTTTCAAAATAGTGACAAGTTAATAGAATAGAACAGAAAAGAAATAAATACAATTAAAACAAAAATCTGTTCTTCTCGCTAACTCTTGATACCTAGCAATTTAGAGAAAATAAATAAATCACTTCTTAGGAGGCACACATGTTAAATTTAATAAGCTGACCTGATTTACAATAATAAACAAGTGGGGCACAGCTCATGGTATTTATCATTCAAAAGGCAGAGCTAAAACCATAAACAAACTTCAGCATTTAAGGACAGTTTGGCATTGTGTCAGTAAGAATCTTCTTACTCTGGTACATTCTGTTCTGCAATTGGTCATATATTCCCTTTTCCTGAAACTGAGATTTCCTTTGCATTCTCTGGAAAAGACACAGAAATGGGAAAGAGGTGGGGAGGGAGTTTTACCATGACTTATTTTGCAATACAATTAATCCGAAGAGGGGATACTGGGGGTGGGAAAGGGGGCAGGAGCCACTCTGTCTGTACAATTACACAGTTGAGATCCCACAGTACCACATACAATACCAAGCTCTGAGGCTTGCACTTTGGCTGACTTCCTTCATACTGGTTCTGATCATATTTTAGTGCACCCCATGGGCTGCCCAAATATAAGAAACATTGCTCTCCATAGTCTTGCACCTCCAAGGTAGCAGTGAAACTCTCTGCCAAGGTAAACATCAGTCTCCTTTTATTCAATAACTTGTGTTTCTCCAAGGTACACGAGCTGCCAGAATGGATCGCCAACAAACACAAAAGGGGAACGAAAAGCTTCTAGAAAATAAATCCTCAAATGGACTTGCTCTGCATGAAAATGAGATTGATTTTCATTAACCTTTGGTAACCAAGTAATTACCCTAAGGTTATGAAAAATAATCAATATTTTTAAATAATCCCTTAACATCTCACAAAAGTCTTGAAGTGCAGTAAATATTACATATGTGTAACTATCAACCATCTTATGCACAACAAAATATCAGAAACAGCAATGATATTTTTTTGATGAGACTGGATGAGAATGAAATGCTTGCCAGAACACACTGCTTATAATGCATACAAAAGGACAGCCAATAACAATGTCATACTCCCTACGTGGTAGAAATGGAACATTATCTTATTTTATAGAAATAAATCTGAGTATGGAAGATTATTTGGCTCATTCATTTTTGGAAGGATTTCTGATTAGTTTCGCTCTCCTGTTCTTTTGCCAAACATTCATGGTCAAAATGCAACACTGTGGCCCATCAAGTCCCATGCCATCCTGGTCTTACTTGGTGTGGGCAGATGGCCACTTGAACAGCCTTAGGGCTTGTTGATGACCACCAGTGCTTAAGCCACCCATGCCCACAGAAATAGCTTTACAGCTTCATAGGCCACCTCTAATACTGCTATTACCTATAACAAATGTGATCATTGCCACGAAGTCTGGGGCAAGATTAAAGTAAGTAAATTTGAAACAAGTGATAGGAACATGTGGTCTTTAGTTCATTAAGAACAAACTTAATTACAGTTATGTAAATCAGAGAGTGAGCAAAGCCAATTCAGGTATATAGGGATGTGGATAATCAATCCACATACATCTCTGTGTAAATAGAGTGCTGAGTAATAACAATGTGAAAATATCTCTCCAAAAATAGGTTTTAAATATGGATATTGCTTCTATGGCCACTTAAGATATCATATTCAAATAATTATAAGTATAGATGTTAAAAGCAGCTGCAAAAGCATGCAATGGCAAACCGTGTCATCGAAGCTTTAACTGACTAAATAAGAGACTTAATTAGACGCTGCAGAAAGGGGATGTGTGCTTACTTACCAGACCTTATGAAACTGCTTGTTTAGGCCTGAATGGAAACCAACCGATGGAAGGTACCCAGTGAATAACAAGAGAAGCCTCCTATCTCCCAGAGAATATAGATAAAGTTTCTGGGTCAATTCCATTCATTAGAGCTGGATGAAGTGAGTCTAGGAGTTCAGAGGCTCTTTCTTATTCATGGGATCTCTCTGAAACGTCAGAAAGCACCACATAATTTAAAAGTAAATGAATGTTATGTGCGTAAATTTAGCAGCCATTTGCCAGACAACAGAAGTTCTATCAAATAAACTTGATGAGAAGCAGCTCATTTGATTTTTCTGGTGTTGCCTGAGCAAGGAATGTTAGTCAGGAGCCTGGGAGAATTCTGTTCCGTGTCCTGAGTTCAGTTAAACAAGATGGTTTAACATTTCACCAACAGTCTGGGTAATAGATTACTAACATGCCAGCCTTAAAGAAATCAACTGAACCTTCTGGCAGAATGGGCTCATTCAGTGAGGTGCCTAGAAAAATAAATTTTATGTTGGACAGAATCAATCTCAATCTATTATGTACTATTGAAGTTATAGCCTTGTGCTATTTACCCTTCCTTAATTTCTGCTTGACTGATATTGCCATCATTCTTGCCTTGGTCACTTCCCTCAATAGTAACAGACATGATAACATGAGCCAAGAATGGTCAGAACCTTTATTTGGTCTGAATAATATTGCATTTTTTTTGTTTCATTATTTGGCATTTTATATTAGCTTTGAGGGGAAATGGCTAAGCTCCCAGCAACATTAGGCTAACATGTGAGCAACATGTGCACAGATCAGCTGGCAGGAGTATTTGCAAACATTTGTAACCTTTCCCTATTGCAATCTGAAGCTCCTACCTGCTTTAAGAAGACCACTATCATCCCGTTGCCAAAGAAAAATAAGGTAACGTGCCTTAATGACAACTGCCCAAGTGCTTCAAGAGGCTGGTCATGGCACACTTCAGCTCCAGCCTCCAGACAACCCTGACCTACTGTAATTTGCCTACTGCCAAAACAGGTCCACAGCGGATGCCATCCTCCTGGCCCCACAATCATTTCTAGAACATCTGGACAACAAAGACACCTACGTCAGACTCCTATTTATTGACTACAACTCCACATTCAGTACCATAATTCCAAATAAACTTATCTCCAAACTTCTAGACCTAGGACTCAGCACCTCCGACTGCGACTGGATCCTTGACTTTCTGACCAACAGACCGCAATCAGTGAGGATGGGCAGCAACACCTCCACCATGATTATCCTCAACACTGGTTTCCTGCAAAATTGCGTCCTCATCCCCCTAATTTACTCCCTATACAGTCATGACTGTGTGGCCAGATTCTGCTCTAACTCCATCTACAAGTTTGCAGATGACACCACCGTAGTGGGTCGGATCTCATATAACGACGAGACAGAACACAGGGCGTAGATAGAGAGCCTAGTGGCATGGTGTCAAGACAACAACCGTTCCATCAATGTCAACAAAACAAAAGAGCTGGTCATTGACTTCAGAAAGCAGGGTGGAGCACATGCCTCTGTATGTATCAATGGTGCTGAGGTGGAGATGGTTGAGAGCTTCAAGTTCCTAAGTGTAAATATCACCAATAGCTTGTCCTGGACCAATCATATAGATGCTATGGCCAAGAAAGCACACCAGTGCCTTTATTTGCTCAGAAGCTTAAGAAAATTTGGCATGTCCTTGTTGACCCTCACCAATTTTTATAGATGCATCATAGAAAGCATCCTATCTGGATGCATCACAGCTTGGTATGGCAACTGCTCTGCCCAAAAAATTGCAGAGTTGTGGACACAGCTCAGTCCAGAATGGAAATCATCCCCTCCATGGTCTCGGTCTATATTTCTCACTGCCTCAGGAAAGCAGCCAATATAATCAAAGACCCATCCTACCCCAGTCGTTCTCTCTTCTCCCCCCTTTCATCAGGCAGAAGATACAAAAGCTTGAAAGCACGCACCACCAGGCTCAGGGACAGCTTCTATTCCACAGTTATAAGATTCTTGAACAGACCTCTTGTACGATGAAGATGGACCCTTGAACTCTCATTCTACCTCGTTGTGGCCCTTGTACCTTGTCTACCTACACTGCACTCTTTCTGCAACTGTAACACTATATTCTACATTGTTATTACTTTTCCCTTTGTACTACCACGATGTACTTATGCTTTGAAATAATCTGTATGGATGGCATGCATAACAAAGTTTTTCACTGTACCTTGGTACATGTGACAATAATAAACCAATTACCATTTGTGTGGCTCAGAATACTTTCTGCATTCATCCTTGTCACCCCTCTCACCCATGGTAGCAGAATGAGACCCATTCCTTCACAAGGTCTCACGCAGCCAGGAGCCTCCTGCTGTTTCATGGCCCAGCTACATTGTAAAGTCTCAGCAGAGCTTGGATACTGAAAGAGGTGATCACCTCTGACGGCCTGTTTCACCAGTGAGCAGAGAGGTCAGAAGATTACGGGTTCAACGAACATCTTATGACTTGAAATAAAAACAAATGCTAGTAGCTTAGTCAATCTAGCTCATTACAGAAACTGTTTCCAAAACTGCTTGCTGTACATTGCAGGTCACTGCATTATTTCTTTTCCCATCATTTTTCCTCTGATTCTTTTACCAATTATAATGAATCTATGCCCTCTGGTTACTGATCTTTCTTTCATTGAATGCTGTGTCTCCTTTTTTTTTATTAAAATCCTTTGACCAATACCATTATGAAGATCTGTTTTCTGTTTCTGTAGAATTTTCTGTTTTTATCCCCTCACACAACTGTTTCTCCTAATCCTGATACCATTCTCATAAATTGGCTCTGTATCTTTCCAAAGGATACAATATCCCCTTAGGCAGTGGTGCATAACACATGCCCATGGGTCACAAGCAGCTGATAAGAATTTCGTTTCTGACCTGCCATGGAGCCTCCTACAAGATAGAAAATGTTGCTTAGATATCAGTCCTTCTACATGAACACTCCATGGCAAAATAAATGCCTACAAAGCGATAGGTCTATTGTGAAGTCCTGATGCAGGGTTTTGACCCAGTTCCTTCCTCCCCCTACGAATGTTTCTTGACCTGCTGAGTTCCTCCATTGTGAAGTTTGACAACCCACTTCAACGTAGAGGCAGAGCACATTTAGTAATTAGACAAGTCTGTCAAAAGTCAGCTGGTCAGTGCTGATGGGAAGCACTTAGCCATTCAGCCTAAGATTTTCAATAATTCAATCACTATGTGATTTCTGCAACCTGTTCCGTATCGCCAGGAATCTTTTTTTTAAATTTTATTTACAGCGTGGTAACAGGCCCTTCTGGCCCAATGGGTCCGCGCCGCCCATTTTACACCCAAATTAACCTACCCGTACATCTTTGGAATGTGGAAGGAAACCGGAGCACCCGGAGGAAACCCACGCAGACACGGGAGAACGTACAAACTCCTTACAGACAGCGACGGGAATCGAACCCCGATCACTGGTGCTGTAAAAGCGTCGCGCTAACCGCTACACTACCATTCCTGCTTCAGGAAGCAGGGCGGAGTACATGACCCTGTCTGTATCAATGATGTTGAGGTGGAGACAGTTGACAGCTTCAAGTTCCAAGGTGTAAGTATCACCGACAATTTGTCCTGATCAGGCCACATGGATGCTATGGCCAAGAAAGAACACCAATGCCTCTATTTCCTCAGAAGGCTAAGGAAATTCAGCATGTCCCCAATGACTTTTACCAATTTTTACAGATGCACAATAGAAAGCATCCTATTCAGATGCATCACAGCTTGGCATGGCAACTGCTCTGCCCAAGACTACAAAGAATTGCAGAGAGTTGTGGACATACCCTAATCAATACCGCAAATCAGCCTCCCCTCAGTCTACACTTCCCACTGCCCTGATGTCAAAGACCCCTCCCAGTCATTCCACTAGGTGAACATGTGAGTGTGAATGGGAGGACAATGCCAGGTGTGTGGGTTACCTGAAATCAGAAAATTCAATGTTCATATCATTGGGTTGTAAGCTGCTCAAGCAGGATGTGATACACACAAAATGCTGGAGGAACTCAGCAGGTCAGGCAGCATCTATGTAAGGAAATAAACAGTTGATGTTTCGAGTCAAGACCCTTCATCAGGACTGGAAAGGAAGAGGGCAGAAGCCAGAATAAAAAGATAGGGGGAGGGGCAGGAGCACAAACAGGCAGGTAATAGGTGAGTCCAGGTGAGAGAGGGAAGGTAGGTGGGTGCGGAGGGGGGATGAAAGGGAATGATGTGAGAAGCTAAGAGGTGATAGATGGAAGGGCAAAGGGCTAGAGAAGAAAGAATCCATTAGGAGAGGACAGTAGACCATGGAATAAAGGGAAGGAGGTGGGGAACCAGAGACAGGTTATGAGGGCGGGGAAGGGAAAGAGAAGGGGTGAGGGGGCCACAGGAAAGAGAGAAAACAAAGGGGGGTAGAAAAAGGGGAAAAAATCAGAGGGGAGGGGTTACTGGAAGTTAGAGAAATCGATGTTGATGCTGTCACTTTGGAGACTGCCAAGACAGAAAATAAGGCATTGCTCCTCCAACCTGCATCTGACCTCAAAGTGGCAGCAGAGGAGGCTGTGGACAGACATGTCAGTATGGGAATGGGAAGTGGAATTGAAGAGGCTGGCCACTGGGAGATGCTGGCTGTTGTGGCAGACAGAGCAAAGGTGCTCGATGAAGTGGTCACCCGATCTGCGTCGGGTCTCACCGATGTAGAAGAGGCCGCACCAGGAGCACTGGATATAATAAATGACACCCTCAGATTCACAGGCGTAGCACTGCCTCACCTAGAAGGACTGTCTAGGGCTCTGAATGGTGGTGAGGGAGGAGGTAGAGGGGCAGGTGTAGCACTTTGCACGACTGCAGGATGCGAGATAATTTTCTTCCAATTTATGTTTGGCCTCTCCATAGCAATGGAGAAGGCCAAGGACAGATAGGTCAGTGTGGGAGTAGGAAGGAGAGTTAAAATGACATACAACCTGCTCTGAAGTGGATGTTGCGGACAGAGTGCAGGTGCTCTGCAAAACAGTCGCCTGGTCTACCCTTGGTTTCACCAATGTAGGAGAGGCAACTTTGTGAGCACTGAATGCAGTAGACCAGGTTGGGAAAACTGCAAGTGAACCACTGCCTCACTTGTAAGGGCTACTTAGGTCCCTGGATGATGATGATAGAGGAGGTGAAGGGACAGGTGTTTACACCTCCTACAGTTACATGGGAGAAGGCTAGGAGGTGGCGAGGGGTGCACGGGGAGGTATGAGAGGAGCAGAGAGTAATGAAGAGAGTGGCTCCTGCGGAAAACTTAAAGGGGGAGACAGGGGTGGATGTTACTGATGATGGGATCACGTTGAAGATATATGAATGATGTACATGGACCCATGACATTGGTTGAAGCCTCAGCAGATGGACAGGTGTAAAATTGCAAATGGAAGGAGAGTTAAAGAAAGACAAATGAATACTGACAAAAAAAATCCATACCCCATCTCTCCTGTCCTTTGGATTTGCGCTTACAAGTGCTGTTCTGGGGTAAGATGTTTGGTTTTAGTTGGGGCCGTAGCAGCCTTGTGCCTATTTAATGTTATTTAACTCTAATCAATCTATTTGTTGACATGCTTTGCTAACTGGAGAAAACTATCTGTAAATGTACAGATATTTAATATTTTAAAATCAATCATAACAAGTTGTAAGGATATAGACCCAGGTTGTTACTGAGTCAACTGGACTAAAAATAACTTTACAGCAGGAAAACTATGTTAATTTGGGCATTAGTGGTGTGAGACTAACATATTTTACAGACTATTGGGTTTTATTCTCATTAATACACCAAAAATGCATTTAATTCACACTTTTTTTCAACATATTACACAATACCACAAGAAAATTTACCAAGTTTAAAAAGAGTACAGGAAATTGTGCCCCATTAAGTTTAAAGAGAGCGTAGGAAACAGAACCAGGCATGCTTCAAGAGAAGGCAGGAACCTGAGTCAGCATATGAAAGGGAGTGCTGGAACCAGAGCCCCAGTGTGTGAAAGGGAGCACAGAACTGGGGCCTTGGTGTGTGAAAGGGAGCATGGAAACCAGAGTCCCAGTGTTTTAGAGGCAGCCCAGGAACTGGGGTCCCAGTATGATAGATGTAGCTCGGGAAATGGGCCTGGGAGTGTTAGAGGCAACATGGGAACCAAGGCCCCAGTTTGTGAAAGAGTGTGGAAACCAGTGCCAAGTGTTGAAGGAGTGCAGGAACTTGGGCCCTGGTGTCTTAATGGGTGCATGGGAACTAGTGTTCTGGTAGCGTTAAATGGAGCACCCAGCAAGTCAGAGGCTGAACCATAGTTGGATAGTGGATTTTCAGAACAGCAACCCTGGTCTCATTCTATCAGAGATGTTCTCTTTGTCCTATCCATTCCTCCCTTAGTATCTCTGCGACTTGAAATTAATTTCTCTCTTTCCCACTTCTGAAGAGTCTTCAACCAGAAACAGTAACTCTGTTTTCTTTCCAAGATGCTGGCCTGCTTTGCTGGGCTTTTCCAGCATTTTGTATGTTTGATTTTCAGACTTTAATTAAATGTTATTTTACCACATGCTAAATAATATTGTCCAGATTATTGTTTTGGTAAGTTTTACTGCCACTGACATTAAACTAATCTGTAGCTACCCAGTTTAATCTGCCTATTTCAAACATGTATACATTATTAGTTCTTCAGTTCACTGGCATCAATCTCACATCTAAGGAGATTTAGAAGATTGTGGCAGGAGTTTCGGCACTTTTCATCCCTTATATTCCTAGGATGCATCCCATACAGAGAGGGAAACATCTTTCCTTTGAACATTGTCAATATCTTTTAAGGTGGTCTTCCTATTTTCATTCTTTGCTGCTAATTCTTCCTTTATCAGGCATTGCAGCATATTCTTTAGTGAAGGCAGATTATAAATATTTAGAATATCAGCCAAGTTCATTACTCCAAAGGTCATCTCCTTATTGGTCCCTAACTGACTCCAAACTACTTTTTTCTATAAATTCATAAAGGATTTTTGCTTTCCTTTTTAGATTACAGATTGATATATCCTCATATACTCTCATTTTGCCTCTTATTTCCTTTATGTCTTCTGTACTTTTCTATCCAGATTAATGCTCTTGTGTATAATAAACCTGACATTTATCATTATTGTGTGTTTAATTTTAATCTCTCCACCATCAGATATCTGAAGAATTTTAGGTTTGGAGGCCCTTTCATTCCCCCATCCCACCACATTACCTCCCCCCACCCCCACCACCCGTGGGAACATCTAGTTGGTAACTGAACTCTCACTGCTCTTTGAAGTCCTCCCCTAGTTCATTTATTGTTTTTTCCTGCCTGATTTTGAATCCAATCCAACTGGACCAGATTATTTTTTGAGCCTCTAAAATAAACTCAACTATGTTTTTCATATTTGATTTTTCCTCAATAAAAGCAGAATATGCTGGAAATACTCAGAATGTCAGGCAGCATCTAGACAGAGAGAGAGAGAGAGAAGCAGGTTAAAGTTTCAAATCGATGTCACTTCATCAGAACCTTTCCTTTTCCATAAAAAATCTGAAACTAATGGTAACATCCTCACTATTTCACCGATGTTCCTCCACTACAACATACTTAACTTGCCCCACATCATTCAACAGCAATAGACAAAGCACTGCTTCCTACCTCACTGAGCTAAAAATATACTGATCTCATATTTCTATCAGGCATTCTTCCCTGAGTAGGCAGTACTTGGCTTGAGTTCAGCATTCAATGTCCCCTCCTGAATTCGAGGACAAAAGTCTTGGCTAACACATGCAGTAGTGAGTAAGCACTGCATTGTCATGGATGTCATCTTTTGGAATTGTTAAGTTGTCTTATATCTCCTTTTAAGAAGTTTTATAAGGCCCAATAGGACTCGTTCAACAAAAAGTACTTTAGTGATGTTTTCCTTAAAGCCCTGGTCAAAATATATGCTTGAATCAGGTTATGTGATTGTTATCATACGGGAAATTGTTATGCACAGATTAGCTGCCAGATTTCTGTCACTACACGAGTAACTAACCTCAAATGTACTTAATTGGCTGTAAAGTTAAAGTACTCTGAGATGTTTTTAGGACACCTGAAAGGTATTACGTAAATACATGTTTTTCTTGTTAGCCCTTTAAAAACACTTTCCTAGCACATGCCAGAATATTTGAATTTCCTTATTCTATAGTTCCAGCCTCTTCCAGCAACTTGTCTGAAAATTTGCTTCTCCATGTCCTTCCCAAATACCAGTGTTGATCAAAGATGTAATTACAGTACTGGAAAGAAACAGTACACTTGAGGGTTCAAAGGCAGAATCTATTTGGCTATAATTAGGAGTAAAACATATATAGTATGGTTGCTTGTATGCTGTAGGCTATACTACATAAGCAGCCATATATGTGTTCCATGTGCCCACTACTTGAATCTGCTGCTCACCAACCTAAAGTACCTGCTCTTTGCATTCATGTTAATGCCCTCCAAACCTATTTTGAATATCCCTTTCATTATCCCTATCTGATCCATATTTCTGAACCTTTTTGTTATTGTTTTTCAATTTGTCTCTCCCAATGCTCCCAAGATTTGAAGTATTCTTTCCCACCTTCAGAACATGTGGGCAGTCACACATTAACCTAACTTTTCTTAATGCTTCTATACTCACTAGCATATGGCACTGGGTCTAATGCTGAGATTAATATCACTGAAGTTCAGCTTCTTAATTTTCTCTCTGGTTCCTGAAACTCACCTTTAGCCTTTTTCCTATCTATGCATTTGGTTCCAACATGGAGCAACATTTCTGGCAATGTCAACACCTATTCAGTATGTGCTCTAGTCATGGGACGTGAACAAACAGCAAAATGACTTGAGGTGACCATGTTTCCAAAGAATCCAAACCAACTGTTGAGAAAGTAGATTTACTGCTGGTGCTGCTGAGATAACAATCATGCGTCAATTTAATGGTTTACAATGCAATCTCAGGGAGCACATATGAGGGTTTACACAATCATATTTACCAAACATCTGTGAATACTGTTTGTAAATTAATATGCTGTAATAGAAGAACTTAGAAGAACAGTACCTATAATCAAGATAAATTTACAAACATATATGATTTGACTTGGTATGTATAGCACTTAGCCGCTTGCACAGAAGCAAATAGGGGACATTTGGATTACAGATTTCTTTTCATCCTTAGTTTCATGGTTACTTTTGCTTCCTTACCAGTCAAAATGATCCTGCTATATGCAAATAAATCTTGAAGTACAGATATTGCTAAATTACAAAATATACCATCACAAAATGTTAATGACACATAGATCTAGCAGGTTGTATTATATCAAATGTAACATAGTCAATACATCCCTAAAATGATCATGGTATGATTAGATGAGGTTTTTTTTCATCTAATCATACCATGATCATTTTAGGTATGATTAAAATCATCATACCTAAAATGATCATGGTATGATTTGGAATCATGTATCCAAATCATGTATCATTTGGAAAACCCTAGGTAGTGTTGATTGAAAAGACTCATGTCATTAGGATTGAAACTCAGTTTCCCAGAAAAGAATTCTGCAGTCCATTATGCATCCCACCCAGCAAAAAAGTCAACAGATGGTTATAGTTCCAAAAAGGATGCTTCCTACCATACAGCAAGCCCTCAACATCTTGTTAACGTTACCTGGTCTATTTAAACTGTTAAAAAATGCACAACTATTAGTATTAGTGTAGCAGTTTCCATAAATTTGCATTTAACTTAATCTTCTACTGTGAATGTCATTGCATAGTAACAGGCACACGCACAAACAGCTGATATTGGAAAGAACTACAAATAAATAAATAGCTTCTCAAATGACTCTAACGGCAAGTGGTTCAATTAGCATAAAACTAAAGCACGCAGTTATGAATGTTGGGACAATAAATAGGGTACTTCATATGACGTCAGTATTCTGATTCTGTGTTAAAGGCGCTATATAAAACTACAAGTTGCTATTAAGGAATTAAGAATAAACTTGGCAGCTAAAGCTCCCGGTATTGACGGCTAGCTGGTGAACTCTGAAGGTGATTGTATGTAAAGTAATATGGTGAAAGGAGGCTTTGTACCTGCTGGAAAGCAATCTATGGTTTTGGAACCATATCCATAGTAGAAACTAGTGTCTTTGGAGGGCAGGAAAGAAACCTTTATGGGAGAGGAAGGCATAATTATTAAAATAAAAAAAAGTCTAAAAGCAACATAAATAAAAGCAAATATATTTTAAGAAAAAATGGATTACTAGCACCCGGAAGCAATTTGATGCCCATGATCTAATTTGCATTCAAAGTCTGGTTACAATACATTCCAACTTTGTTACCATTGTTTGTAATAAAATTTAAATTCCTCCATTGGATAATGACTTAAGTTGCCTTTTTTCATTCATTCTTTCCTATAATCACATTTCAGTTTGATTGATGCATCCAGAATGTCATAAGGGAACATTTCTAAAATATTCTGGTCAAACTGCTCATGGTTTCAACAATATGTCAGAATTAAAGTTTTGCTGGTGATATTTTCATTCAATTTTCCCTTGACTTGAAAATCCAATGAAACCGCAACTGTTGGATAATAATGTTCCAGATTTTTAAGTCCAATTAAGAAAAATTGGAATCCAACTTTAAGTCTTCGCCCACCAGATCATCACAACTGTTACACATTCATGTAAGTCATTGATTACCATTTAAATATGTGTGTGCCACTTCAAACAAAGAAACAAAACAGAAAAAAAAGTATGCTAAGATAATAACCACACTGTAATTATCTACTATATTACAGAAGTGACTATATTTTAGAAGTACTTAACTGGTTGTAAACAATTTTGGTCACAGAAAACACGATACAAATTCAAGTCCTTGAATAACTTTTATAAAGGGTGCAGCTTCAATATAAAATTCTCCTACTTTAGATAACTTGCTCTTTCTGTCTGTATCAGAACTAGTCATGTCTGCTGGTCTGTGATCTTGGGTCAGTTTTTCCTCTCTCTATTAGTGCAGCCTGACCTGCTGAACACATCCCACAGTCCTGCCATTTGCAACACATAACAAAAAAAGGAGCATAATCAGCCTCTAACTGTCTGAATAATCCATTTTACCTGGTCTTACCCTATCACATATATTTCTGTTGTCCTCTCCATTCCTCTTGCTAGCTTCTCCACATTTTAAAACTATCTTCTATCTCTCTTTTCAAGTTCTGACCAAGGGTCTCTGACCCAATCATTAATTGTTTCTAGTGGGTATAAAAAGTGTGTCTAGCTTGCCTCTTCAAAAACAGTTAAATTTAAATTTCTGAGCATGTGCCAGGGCTAAACAGTGTGAGTAGTTCTGCCTACGTGGCACTGCTTTCCTTCAATGTATTTATTCTTCATTCTCAAGTATTCTGTGTTTATGGTAAAGTGGCATTTATTGCTCAATCTACAACATTTTTACTGAGATGGTGACAGATGACATTCTAACTAAATTGATGTGCTGGGCACTCAGGAATGCAGTTGGAAGTAAATGTTCATGTGGGACAGGATTGAAAAAATAGATCATAAAAGGATGACAGATTTATCACTAAAGGCTATCACTAAATCTGTTAAACCCAAACAGTTTGAACTCAGACTCTTTATTTATACTTCGTTTCTTGATTCCTAACCTATTGTTAACCATTACATCAACTTATTCCATAAATGCCTGACATCTGATTTACAATGCACAGGCTTAGTGCTGGTGCAAATCTAAAACTCTTGCAATGACTAAACTATTAATGAGACAACACAAATGTAATATTTACATATACATGGATCAAATTAAATCTTGTAAAGCATGGGAGCTCTAATACAGTTGCAGATAATTAGGGAAGGGGAACAAAGAGCAAAGGGACAGCTGTGTGAAAGAATCCCACAGTTGTCAGCCAATTCAACAGGTTGTAGAAGCACTTTAAAGTCCAAGTTCCAATCTCCTACTGCCCTAGCCCATGCTTTTTAAATTTTCGCAGCTGAACATCACACGCTGATCGAAAGCAACATGGGGAATCTTAATTCCTAACTGTGTCATGGAAGGCAAAGCATGTTGTCATGCTGTGAGGAAACTGCTTTCACTGATCTCACAGCTGAGGAAATACTTGAAAATATTTGTTCAAGTAGATAAGTATTTTAGAACACCCAAATTTCAATCATGTTGACAGAAGTATCACTATGAGCCTAGCATTGATGTCAAACGTGGTCTGCTGAAGTGCTTTTTTGAAGCCCAGCAATTAATCTGCATGGCAGAGGAGTCATACAGTTTTAATGAGTACCTCTGATACTTTTGTCTTCTAGAAAATGGCCAAGTCATAATGCCAAGTCTGGTAAAATGGATACAATTTCACAATCTGGGAGTAAGAAGAATATAAAGTACAGTAATTCAAAATAACAAATCTTTAGAAAACAAGTAAAACATAGTAACATTCTAATATATGTGGGTAACAACTCACCATGACAAAATAAAGTTTAAGCTATGTATGGATTTTGTCACGAACCAGCAACAAAAGAAACACACTGTGCATGATTCAGTGTTAAAAACTATTTTATTAATCACTACTTATGATAATACGTAAAATAAAAGTAAAAATGTTAGTATGTTAGAATTCAAAAATGTTAAACCTTGAACGTTAACCCCAAACCTAAACTCTTCGTGTGTGTGTGTGTGACAAAGTCCAAAACTCCCAGTTCCTGAATGGTTCTTAAAGTTCAGTTCTGCAAGCCATAAGGTGAAACATGAGCAAGGGCTTCTTCAACAACCACCGTTGTCTGAAGATAAGATGTAGATGTAGAAAAACATAGAGAGAGTACATACGAAATCCAAATGTTCCACGATGGAACCCAAACGACACTTCAGTGTTTACTCGGTAGTGACTTCCTCACCCCGAAAAGCATCCGAACCGTGGTCGTCCACACACAAATACCTGTTTCCTTCTACAGGTCAGCAACAAAGTGAACTCCACCAGATTACTTCCAACTTCCATACATGGATTTCAGTGGCAAACACAGTTATTGTTTCTCATCCATCGATAGAGAAAACAAGCAGGCTGGTGTCTCTCTCCCTTCTCTCTCTCTCTCCTTCTTCTTCTGCCTTCTTCAACAACGTCATTACGTCCTTTATCTTCTATTGACGTAAGCACGCCCCACACACACATACACACACACTCTCTATCTTAAAGGGACTTTTCACTGAGTCCGTAACAGTATTGACTGCCAAAATAGATTCACAACAGGCTGCCCTACGTTAGATATTTCTGCATTTACAAAGGCAGTATTTTCAAGGCCAAGTTAAAAAAATCTGCAACTATCAAGTACACAAGATTTGATTATGTATATAAAATAAGAGAGCCTAATGATTCAGATGGGGGATCTTCCCTTTATTTAGGGAAAACCTAGGCAGACATGGTCATAAACATGCTTGAGAACATACTCCACTGCACCCATTTCCTCTTCATCTATCTGCTTTAAATATGCAAAAAGTGATTATACAAATATAATCAAAATTACAAGAGATCAGTTACTGCTGTACTAAACATCAGAAACTGAACATTAATAACTTGAGCTACCATTTTAGCAAATGAGAGGGGACTCAGGGGTTTCCAACAAGGGCTTCAGACTTTAGGCACAGGCACCATAAACCTCACTGGCTCAGCTTCTACTCCCACCTTCTTCCACTGTGGTAGACCACTAATCCGTTCTTCTGCATCTCAATATCCTGTTGGATGTGACTTCCCAGCAAAGGACAGGCAGCCTATCGCTTGCAATTAACAACCCAGAGGCCAGAAATAGATAGATCAGTGGGCATACAGGATTGGCAGACATCTCACTGTGTTAAAGTTGCCTCCCCATTGGAAAATGATCTTTGTATCAGGACAGACAAAATAAACTTCATAGGGAAAGAAGCTGTTTGGTGTTGTCTTTGTCTGCAGTGATTGTTAGTGAAGAGCAGTCCTGTTAGCTATTTCCAACTACTGAAGTTTCTATCTCAGCTGGTCTTTTTTCTGTCAACTACTGGCTTCTTGTGTAGTTCCAAGATTTGGAGCAACATTCCTTCTACTCGGGTGTAACCAAAATGCCAAGGATTCATCTAAAGTTTTCAATGCTTCATTATTGCCTGCAGTAGCTCCTCAAGTCCAAATATGATGAAGATAAACCCATGAAAGAATTACTAACTGGAAATTGTATGCTATTTTTGTAGTTTTATATCTTCTCCCTGTTTGATTCTATTTTCACTTTCACTTGATGCCTCTGGAAAGGCAAAGATAAGGAACTGTGGTTGTCTTTTATGCAGCTGATAATTCCTTTGGCACTGGAATAATTAGCATTGCTCGGTAGATAGGGAAAAGGATAAGTGAGAAACCATGAAAATGAAAGAAGCCTATGACTTGAGACGTTAACTCTCTTTCCCTTTCCACAGCTGATGCCTGACATGATGAATGTTTCCAGCACTTTCTGTTTTTATTTTTATTTAATGAGAAACCATACTTCGATCTGCTAAGACAGTATGGAAGGATAACTTAAAAGCAAAACCTGCATATGCTGGAAATCAGAATTAAAATTATTCCAAATACTCAGCAGGACAGGAAGCATCTTTAGAGACAATGCAATGATAATTTGTTGGAATTAGGAAATGTTAGAAAACTATTTTTTTTCAATTCATTTTTGGGGATCTGGGCATCACTGGCAGGGCCAGCATTTATTGCCTATCCATAACTGCCCAGAGTGCAATTAGACTGAGTTCCAGGATTGAATCAGTGATAATGAACGACTGGCAACATACTTCTAAGTCAAGATGGTGTGCCACTTAGATGGGAAGTCTGCGGGATGGTGGTGGTTCCCACGTGCCTGTTGGCCTATGTCATTTTTGGTTGGCTGCAGTCACAATTTTCAGGAGGTGATGTCAAAGTAACCTTCTTGAGAAACTGCAGTACATTTTGTAGATAGTGCAGATAGTAACCACAGCACGCCAATAATGTAGGGAATGAACGTATAGGGTAGGGGATGGCATACCAATTAAGAAAAGCAGCTTTGTCCTGGATAGTTTTAAGTTTCCTGGAAGTTATTGAAGTTGTACTCAACAGGGCAAATGGAGAGTATTTCATCATGCTACTGACGTGTGTCTTATGGATGGTGGAAAGGATTTGAGATGTCAGGAGATGAATCATTTACAGCAAGATGCCCAACTTCTGACCTGCTATTGTAGCCATATAATTGATAATTGTACAATTATCAGCAAATATCCTTACTTCTGACCTTTTATTGGAGGAAAGGTAATTGATGAAGCAGCTGGAGAAGGTGAGGCTCACGAAACTACCTTGAGGAACTCCTGCAGCGGAGTCCTGTGATGGCTGTCCTCCAGCAAACACAACCATCTTCCTCTGTATGAGATATGACTCCAACTAATGGAGTGCGTTCACCTTGATGCCATGTGTGGTTAAATGCTAGCTTGAGATCAAAGGAAGTCACTCTACCTCATCCCTGGAATTCAGCTCTATGGTCCACATTTGAATTAAGGCTCTGATGAGATCTGGTATTGGTATTTGGTATTGGTTTATTATTGTCACATGTACCGAGGTACAGTGAAAAACTTGTCTTGCATACTGATCATACAGATCAATTCGTTACACAGTGCAGTTACATTGGGTTAGTACAGAGTGCATTGAGGTACTACAGAGTGCATTGATGTACAGGTAAAAACAATAACAGTACAGAGTAAATTGTCACAGCTACAGAGAAAGTGCAGGCAGTAAGGTGCAAGGTCACACTAGATCGTGAGGTCAGAGTCCATCTCATCGTTATAAGGGAATGTTCAATAGTCTTATCACAGTGGGGTAGAAGCTGTCCTTAAGCCTGGTGGTACGTGCCTTCAGGCTCCTGTATCTTCTACCTGATGGAAGAGGAGAGAAGAGAGAATGGCGAGGTGGGTGGGTCTTTGATTATGCTGGTCTGCTTCCCCAAGACAGCGAGAAGTAAAGACAGAGTCTTAAGGAGGGGAGACCTCCGGTGTCCGTGATGTGCTGGGCTGTGTCCACAACCACTCTGCAGTTTCTTGTGGTCCTGGGCAGAGTAGATGCCGTACCCAAGCCGTTGATACATCCAGATAGGATACTTTCTATGGTGCATCATTAAAAGTTGGTGAGAGTCAAAAGGGACAAACTGAATTTCTTTAGCCTCCTGAGGAAGTAGAGGTGCTGGTGAGCTTTCTTGGCCGTGGCATCTACGTGATTTGACCAGGATAGGCTGTTGGTGATGTTCACTCCCAGGAACTTGAAGCTCTCAACCCTCTCGACCTGAGCACCGTTGATGTAGACAGGTGCATGTACACCGCCCCCTTTCCTGAAGTCAATGACCAGCTCTTTTGTTCTGTTGACATTGAGGGAAAGGTTGTTGTCATGACACCATTCCACTAAGCTCTCTCTCTCTTCTTGTACTCCGACTCATCGCTGTTTGAGATACGGCCTACAATGGTGGTATCATCTGCAAACTGTAGATGGAGTTAGAGCAGAATCTGGCTACACAGTCATGAGTGTATAGGGAGTAGAGGGCTGAGGACTGCAGCCTTGTGGGCACCAGTGTTGAGAATAATCATGTCGGAGGTATTGCTGCCTATCCTCACTGATTGCAGTCTGTTGGTTAGAAATCAAGGATCCAGTTACAGAGGGAGGTGTTGAGTCCTAGGTCTTGGAGTTTGGTGACAAGTTTGCTTGGGATTATTGTATTGAAGGCAGAGCCGTAATCAATAACAATAGTCTAACGTAGGTCGTTTTTACTGTCCAGATGCTCCAGAGCTGAGCGTTAGGGCCAGGGAGATGACGGTCTGCTGTGGACCTGTTATTGGCAATAGGTGAATTGCAGTGGGTTCAAGATTGTCTGGGAGGCTGGAGTTGGTACGTGCCATGACCAGCCTCTCAAAGCACTTCATGATGGTGGATGTCAGAGCCACTGGTCGGTAGTCATTGAGGCATGTTACCTTGCTTTTCTTCGGTAACGGGGACGATAGTGTCTTCCTAAAACAGGTGGGAACCTGAGATTGAAGCAGGGAGAGGTTAAATATATTTGCAAATACTTCTGCCAGCTGATCAGCACAAGATCTGAGCACATGGCCAGGGACACCATCTGGGCCAGGTGCTTTCCTCATGTTCATTCTCCGGAAGACTGATCTTACGTCCTCAACGGTGATTACAGGTTCAGTTGCATTGGAGGCTGTCAGGGTGGGTGGTGACAATCCACTTCCCTTCTGTTCAAAATGTGCATAGAATGCTTTAAGTTCATCAGGAAGGGATGCTCTGTTGTTACCTATGCAGTCCATCTTTGTCTTGTAGCCTGTTATGGCATGTAAGCCCTGCCATAGCTGATGGCTGGTCTGGGATTCTATTTTGAGTTGGTATTGCCTCTTGGCATCCCTGATAGCTTTCTGAAGGTCATATCTGGATTTCTTGTACATATCAGCATCACCAGATTTGTGTGCAGCAGTCCTCGACTTCAGTAGGGAGTGGATCTCCCGGTTCATCCATCGGAACAACCGTATTGTCCTATTTGGTACACAGTCATCCACACACTTGCTGATAAAGTCTGTGATGGTGTTGGCATACTCATCAAGGCTGGCAGCTGAGTCTTTGAACATGGACCAGTCCACTGTCTCAAAGCAGTCACGTTGGAGCTCATCTGCTTCCTCAGACCAGTACTGCACGACTCTCTGTACCGGATCCTCCTGTTTCAGTTTCTGTTCGTATTCAGGGAGAAGGAGCACAGCCTGGTGGTCTGATTTCCCAAAAAGAGGACAAGGGGTGGCTGGAGCTGAGTGTCCTGAAGATACCTGAAGTGGGTATCTGAGAGCAGGTTATTGGTGATTAAGTGCTACCTGATAGCACTGTTGGTAACTTTCTTCATTATTTTGCTGATGACAGAGGGTAGATAGATTCTGCCGTACTTAGGCAGATGAAATTTGTCTTGCTTTTTGTGAATGTAACATACCTGGGGAACTTCAGGTAGATGTTGTGTTGTAACTATCCTAGAATAGCTTGACCAGAACCACAGATAATTCTGGAGCATAGGTCTTCAATACTATGTTGGGATGTTATCTGATCTTTTAGCCTTTGCAGTATCCAGTGTTCTCAATATGTTTTTGATATCAGGGGATTTAACCAAATTGGCTACAGTCTGGCTTCTGTGATGATGGGGATCTATTCAGCACTTCTGGCTGAATATGTGATAGGGTGGAGACCAACAGATAAGCCCCTACCCTATCAAAAGCATTGCTCTTGTTTTCCCACAACACCTCCATCTTAGAAATTTTAAACACATTTGTTTTCAACTTTCACTAGATCTGATGAAAGCCCGAATTGGTAATCTGCTCTCCCTCTCTGCAGATGCTGCTTGGTCTATTTTAATCTTTTTCTGTGTTAATTGCACATTTCATCATACTGCATTCCCTTCATGGATAAGATAACCTTATTAACCACATGTACATCGAAACACACAGTGAAATGCATCTTTAACGTAGAGTGTTCTGGGGGCAGCCTGCAAGTGTTGTCATGCTTCCGGCGCCAACATAGCATGCCCACAACTTCCTAACCCATACGTCTTTGGAATGTGGGAGGAAACCGGAGCACCCGGAGGAAACCCAGACAGACACATCTTGAGGTATTACTGTAGAGCTAATGATCATTGCATTATTGATCAATGCTTCAACATTATTTTCAGACATAGTCTCTATAAAGACTGTGGGAAATAGGGTAGAATTCATGTTTTGTTGGTAGTGGTAAAAAGGGCAGTGTTGGACTCCTACTCTGATATTGATATCCACTGTTTTCAATGGCATTCTTTACTGATAGGAGGGTAAGACAGGCAGCCATTTCTCCAACGGGTGTTTTGGTGCCTGTAGATAATCAGGATTTTTCAGATAACTGGGAATTTAGTGGTAAATCAGTACCAGCTGGTGTTTCAGTGAAAACTTCCAGAAGTCTTCTTCTTCAATCTTGTTACTAATTTTCAAATTAGTACAAAATAATATATATAACATTAGTAATTATACATATGGTACAAAGAGATCAGGATAACAATCATAACAGTTAATATATATAATCAGAAGGAGTAAAAAAAAACGTAATCTAGACCTCCCGCTCTCTTATTAAGTGAACAAATACAAAAGGAAAAATTGGAAAGAGATTTAATTATATGAGAAAAGAACTCCCAAATCAAAAAAAAATTAATAATAAACCAAAAGAAACCAAAAACTTCAAAAAAAACTGGACTGACATTTCTTCAATTAAAAAAAAACATTATTATGTCGTCAACTCCGCTCCTCTGTATTCAAGGGTTATTGAAAGGGATCATATGGAAATATTGAATAAATGGACTCCAAACTTCCTCAAATTTAAGCGAAGGATCAACAGTACCACACCTAATTTTTTCTAAGTTTAAACATGCTATAGTTTGAGAAAACCACTGAAAAGTGGTGGGAGGTATTGGATCCTTCCATTTGAACAAAATGGATCGGTTGGCCATTAATATATCAAAGGCGATCATACGATGAGCAGAAGCAGATAAATGGCGAGATTCCATCATTGGTAACCTAAAATTTGCAGTAATAGGATGAGGTTGTAAATCAATATACAATACAGATGAAATAATGTTAAAAATGTCTTTCCAATATTTTTCCAAAAGGAAAACATATGTGTCAGGGAAGACACCTTTGAATTACATCTGTCACATATAGGATTTATATGATGATAAAAACGGGCTAACTTGTCCTTGGACAAATGGGTCCTGTGAACCACCTTAAACTGTATCAAAGAGTGTCTAGCACACATAGAAGATGTATTAACTAATTGAAGAATTTTCTTCCATGTCTCTGTAGGTAATAGTATCTGGAGTTCTCTTTCCCATTCATTCTTAATTTTATCAAGTTCCTCTGGACGTATTTTCATAATGCGATCATAAATTATTGCTATCAGGCCCTTCTGATAAGGATTAAAAACTAAAATTTTTTTCCATAATTTCAATTTTATATGGTGTCGGAAAAGAAGGTAAAGTAACTTTTAAAAAATTTCTAATCTGTAAATATCAAAAAAAATGTGATCTAGGCAGACTATTTATTAGACAACTGTTCAAAAGATAAAAAACAGTTGTCAATGAATAAATCTCGAAAACATGTTATTCTTCATTTTCCATAAGGAAAAAGCTGAGTCAATTCCAGATGGTTGAAAGAAAAAATTAGATTGAATAGGACTTGATAAATTAAATTTATTCAATCCAAAAAATTTGCAAAATTGAAACCATATCCGTATTGCATATTTAACTATCGGAATTGTCATTTGTTTACCCAATTTACTAAGTGCAAAAGGGAATGAAGCTCCTAAAATAGAAACTAATGAAAATCCTTGCACTGATTCACGCTCAAGGTATACCCAACAGGGACAATGAGTTGCATCTAAATCTTGTGCCCAGAAAATTAAGTATCTAATATTAATTGCCCAATAGTAAAATCTAAAATTAGGAAAAGTCACACCACCATCCTTTTTTAATTTTTGTAAATATTTCTTACTTAACCTTGGGTTTTTATTCTGCCATATATATGAAAGAATTTTTGAATCAATAGTGTCGAAAAAGGATTCTGAAATAAAAGTTGGAATTGCCTGAAATAGACACAAAAATTTTGGTAAAATATTCATCTTAACTGCATTAATTCGGCCAATCAATGATAAAGAGAATGGGGACCATTTAGTAAATAATTGTTTAACGTAATCAATTAAAAGTAAAAAGTTAACTTTAAATAAGTCCTTGTGTTTCTTGGTAATTTTAACACCCAGGTACGTAAAGTAATCAGTCACTAATCTATATGGTAATTCCCTATAAATTGGGACTTGCATGTTTAATGGGAAAAGTTCACTCTTATTAAGATTTAATTTATAACCAGAGAAAACACTAAACTGAGCAAGTAGTAATAATACTGCAGGGATAGATTTCTCCGGGTTAGAGATATAAAGTAACAGGTCATCTGCACAAAGAGATATCTTCTGAGTCCCCTTTCCACGAGTAATACCAAATATGTTAGAAGAATCCCAAATGGCAATTGCCAAAGGTTCCAAAGCGATATTAAATAATAAAGGACTCAAAGGGCAACCTTGTCTAGTACCTCGAAAAAGCCTGAACAAGGGGGATCTCTGATTATTAGTAAGTATTGAAGCCATAGGTGTGTGGTAAATCAATATGATCGTGGATATGAAATATGAACTAAAATTAAATTTCTCAAGCATGTTAAATAAATATTCCTATTCGACTCTATAAAACGCCTTCTTGGCATCTAGTGAAATAACACATTCTGGAATTACAGATGAAGGGGTATATATAATATTCATTAACCTCCTAATATTAAAATGCAAATAGCGATTCTTAATGAATCCTGTCTGGTCATCAGAAATAATTTGTGGAAATACCTTTTCCAGTCTAGAAGCCAATATTTTGGAAAAAATTTTAGAATCCACATTCAATAAAGAAATAGGTCTATAAGATGCATATTCAGTGGGATCTTTATCCTTTTTAAGAATTAAATAAATAGTTGCTTCATAAAAAGATTGTGGTAATTTACCCACTGATAGGGCATCTTTAAAAATTTTACCTAACCAGGGAGAGAGAAGGTCAGAAAAGGATTTTCAAAATTCAACTGTATACCCATCAGGACCAGGTGTTTTACCCGAATTCATTGAAGAAATTACTTTCTTTATTTCTTCCTCCGAAATGGGTGCATCTAATATTAAAGGTTCATTAAGTGATAATTTCAGAGTCTTCAAATCCCTTAAAAATTCATGCATTAATGTAGTATCCTCAGGAGATTGTGAAAGATGTAAAGAAGTATAAAATTCTTGAAAAGATTTGTTAATTTGATCATGGTCTACCGTGTAGTTACCATCTCGTTTACAAACTTTAATAATCTGATGTTTAGTTGAAACAGCTTTCAGTTGGTTGGCCAACAATTTACCAGATTTATCACCATGTATATAAAACTGACTTTTGGTTTTGAGTAATTGATTTCCAATTGGAGATGTTAATAATAAACTGTGTTGTAATTGAAGTTCTGTTCTCTTTTTATAGAGCTCCAAACTAGGAACATCAGAGTTTTTTTTAATCAATTTCTTTAATCTTATCAACCAATATACGTAATTCATTATTAGTTTGTTTTTTCAGTCCAGCAGAGTATGAAATAATTTGACCATGGATATAAGCTTTAAAGGTATCCCATAATATCCCACTGGAAATTTCTTCGGTAAAATTAGTTGAGAAGAAAAAAGAAATCTGTTCTTTAATAAAATGGACAAAGTCTAAATCTTGCAATAAAGAAGGATTGAGTCGCCATTGTCTAGCACCAGAGGGTACATCCATTAATTTAATTGATAGTTTCAATGGTGCATGATCGGAAATGGCAATTGCATCATACTTAGAGTCAGTAACAAGTGGAGCTAATCGTGCGTCAAGAAAAAAGTAATCAATTCTAGAGCAATTATGATAAACATGAGAAAACAATGAAAACTCTTTATCATATGGGTGTAGAAATCTCCAACCTTCTAAAATTCTGGAATCAACTAAAAAGGAGTTAATAAAAACAGCAGATTTGTTAGGAAGTGCAAGATTCGACACAGATCTATCCATTGAGGGGTTAAGACAACAATTGAAATCTCCACCCATAATCAACATATATTCATTTAAATTAGGAAAAGATGCAAATAAATGTTTAAAAAACTCAGGATGATCCACATTAGGTGCATAGACATTAACCATAACAACTTTTTTGTTATGAAGTAAGCCAGTAATTAATAAAAATCTACCATTCGGGTCTGAAATTGTCTCACAATGAACAAATGAAATTGAGGAGTCTATAAAAATAGAGACTCCTTTCACCTTTGCTTGTGAGTTAGAATGAAACTGTTGACCCCTCCAAAATCTAAAAAAGCGCTGATTATCGTCTTTCCTAATATGAGTTTCCTGCGCAAAAATAATCTGAGCATTCAGTCTATGAAAAACTTTAAAGATCTTCTTACGCTTAACTGGATTATTCAAGCCGTTTGTATTCCATGTAACGAAATTAATCATCTTATCCATTTTAATAGACGAAAAAAACATATGGTATGTAAAGTGTTAACCTCATTGCAAAGAAGATTCATTAACAGGAAGAGGAAAAAAATTTCAAAGAGGAGCCAGTTATGACGACAATTCAGACATATTTGTAGTTTATCAGTCCAGAAGAAAAAAACAACTTACCTAAAAACAGACCCACCCCCCACCCACCCAAGCCCAAAAACCGGCCAATAGGCAGCCAGAATGCTACCCACTATTGTTTAACCCCAACCTTTTGACGGCAAATCTCCAAGTTGAAAAGAATGCAAGGCACCACCAATAGTCTAAACTTGAGAGAAAAATAGCCAATTTTTCAAATTGTAAACAGATTTGCAAGAAAATTCAACAAAGTCACAAATATAAACAGTCGACATTTAAGAAATATAGTCTTATTTTAATTTGAAAGAGAAAAAGGCAATCAGTCACTCAATTGAATTCTTAATTATTACCCAAACAGAACATTAAAAATATTAAAATAAAATAATAAAGAAAAAAATATTAAATTGAAACATGGTAAGTATCCAAGTTCCAGAACCAAGGACGAAAAAATTAACAAAGGACAGGAAAATATCTCCGATTAATTATTAATGTAAGTTAATCATTGCTTAGTAGACCAATTAAGTATAAAATCAAAGCACATTTCTTGACCATCTTGAGTCAAAAAGTTAACCTTGGAGGAAATCTTCATCTTCTTTAACGGAATTAAACCACCGGCATAATTTGTCAGGAAGTGAAATTCTCAGGCGTGCTGGGAACAGTAATGCAGGTTGATAATTCCCTTGATAAAACTGTGACATAATCAGTTTGTAAAGCAGTCTCTCTTTCATAACTTCTGGGGTGTAATCTTCAACCAGACGAAACTTCCAATCTTTGTATTGGATCATTCCTCGACGACGAGCAATTCGAATCAAATATTCTTTAGTACTCACATAGGGAAATCTCAATATTACTGGCCGTGGTTTTTGCTCTGCTGGAGGTTTTGGTCTTAACGCTCGGTGGGCACGATCAAGAATAGGGCTTGTAGAAAACACTTCAGGGCCAAACACATCCTTCAGAAGTTTAGAAAAGAACTCAATGCGATTACCAGATTCAGCGTTCTCAGAGAGGCCGATAATCCTCACATTTTTTCTCCGACTGTGGCTTTCTAAATCAATAATCCTCTGTCTTTGCTGTTCCAGTCTTTGTTTGGTCACCATTAAAACTTTTTCCAGTAAGTTCAGCCTGCGATCTCTCTCTTTGCCAGCTTGATCCAGTTCAGCAATTAATTGCTGTTGTTTAGCATGCTCCTGTATGAGTGTGGTCTGTCTGTCTTTGATATCTTTTAACAGCGTTTCCAAAGTGGTAAATCTCTGGTCAAACTTTTTATCCAGTTTAGAGATAGCTTCCAAAGTGAGTTGAGGGTCTCCGTTACCCTTGCTATCAGCTCCAGCCTTAGGTCTGGTATTCATTCTGACACTTAGAAGTCAAAATCACTCTTGTAAAAGTATTATAAAAGTCTTATTAAGGGTGGTGAGTAAGGAGTTAAAAGGTAAGTGGAGCAGAGCCAAGATACGACCTACTCCATGTAGCGCCACCAAAAGACTCCCCATAAGTCAGTCACTGATATGACCAAAAGATCTGTTCAACATTTCTAACGGTAAAAATGGTTGGTTCCCTCTAGGTTTTATGCTTTGACAATGTACCCAAGAAACAAACACAGAGTAAACTATGTTGTCCTTCAACAAGTCTGCTACTCATCACTCTTTGTTAAGGAATGGAGATGCAGGATCATGGCAGGGAATTCACAGATTTTTTCTGGAGTGCCCTGAGTAATCACCATGCTCCATCTGGCTTCACTGAATACTTGTTCCTTCTGAGCTCCTCAAAAACCTTCAAGAAATGAAACCATTTTACCCTTCTGGCCACACTGCCCATTAACCCCAGGTACCATTCTGGGTTTGGCACTGTGTGGCTCTCCTGCAGTTTGAAGTTAGAATCACACTGGACATCTTTCATATCATCAGAACTTTTAATTATGTACCTGCCTCTTGTGTGGTGGCTGGCAATGGTGCAATGGAAGCAATATTCTTCCCCTCCATAAACTAGGTCAAATGCTAGGGTGAGGTATGAATGCTACTGGTACATAGCGATTTCAGCCCGGTCATTGAAAAAAGAGCTCTTATACTTTTTTCACTATAAGACCTTAAGACATAGGAGTAACACAACTACAGATTACATGTGGATAAACTTAAAATATACTGCATTACATTAGATATTATGGTGTTTAAGCTTTCTACAACTTACTATTTAGTATAAATTACAACAGAGAGAGAGAGAGAGAGAGAAAGAGAGAGAGAGGGAGAAGGAATAGTAAAAAAAAAGAAGTTAGATTATAGTGATTGCAAACTGGAAGCCTGGAAAACAAATCAAACAAGTTCCTCCAATTTGAAAATGGTGTGCAGCAGACCATCATATACTGGGTCACTATATTGTAGCATGATTTCTTTCCCCCACCCTTCCAGAATGGCTATAACACAAGATTTAAGATACATGTCAATTAGTAATTAGTAACATCCATGAATTTGATTAAAACAAGTGAGCACAGGGCTTTATGCCAGTTGGCCACTCCCTGAACCGTCACAAATTAACTCTGTTGAAAGAATTCAGAAGCAAAAAGAAAAACACTGCTCCAATGAATTGTTTCTAATTATTAAGCCATCAGCTATCACTTTGACAAAGTTACTTTGGCAGTGTTGCTTGTGCAGACATAGCTAATATGATGATTTTGCTCAAGTGAATTCTAAAACCTAACGTCAAGAGCCAATGTGAATTCCAAGACATCGCGTGTTAAGTTTTCCATTCAGCATGCATGGACTGATTTACAGGAACTAGAAGCTGTTAAGGAATATCTTAGTGAGACTGCTGACATATTGTTAAAGAAACTTCTTGTTTGAGCAATATATTTTGCCAAGACAGCCAGATACTTGGTCTCTCCAGTGCATGAAAGACAAAGTGGTGACCGGGGGCAATTTTCTATACAGCTGAGTTTTCAATTATTGTCACGCCACCATTGCCAGAGATCAACCCAGACCATATACTTTTCTAGAGAGAGAAAGCCATAAGTTGGTCAGTTGTGTACAGCTTCAAAGTTAGTATCAGAACATAATCAGAATTGCAAAAAGGAAAACTAAGCAAACATGGGAGGAAGCAATATTCTTCCCCTCCATAAAGTCAAGCTAGCTACTCATCAGATTTATTACACTAGTCCAAAATAAATGTATTATCCAAGTCACAGATCTCAAAAACGTTTTACTTCAGGAAGTAACTATGGCACCAAGGTGCTTTCATCATATGAACACTGAAACAAACATCATCATCACCAGAATTAAAAAGAAAATGTAATCAGTAATATTGTGGGAACAATAAAAACTTGCAATTATAGAGTGCCCTTAACATAGTTAAATAATTTAAAGGCATTTCACTGAAATTTATCAAAATTTGTTGTTGAAAGCTTGGTTGAAGAATTAAGATTAGAGGAGTGTGTTAAAGAAGACATGAAAAAAAGCAAAAGAGATTTAGGAAAGCATTCCAGAGCTTGCATCCAATACCTAAAGGCCAGACCACCATTGGAGTGATCAATTTGTGGGATGAACAAAATGCCAGAATTGTAGGGCTGTAAAGATATCAGGTGGTTGTCAGGCCAGAAGAGATTTGATCAAGAGATACCAGTTAATGTATGCTATTAATGTAATGCATTAGTTAATGTATGCACATTTTAAGCATAATTTGTGTACAATTCAGATGAAAACCAGATGCTTTTTAAAAAAAATAGTCACATAACATTGACATTAAATCCCCATATAACTGTGAACAAATGGCTTTTCTATAATGACTTGCATTATGTTAATTGTCCTGGTGATTTTAAAACTCCTTAAACAAAAAGAGCTGTCTGTAATTGCAGAAAATAACTATTTCCAGGGTTATCGACGTACTACTGATCTTCCCCAGATATATCCAGGTTACATAAATGCACTTTGCATCCCAAGTTATACCTGCCATAATTGAAACAATTAACTATGCTCACTTACGTCACATTCTACCAATTTGACAGAATTATAGTCATAGAGAGATACACCATGGAAACAGGTCCTTCAGCCCACTGAGTCCATGCAGATTATCAACCACCCATTTACATTAATCCTACATTAGTCCCATTTTTTATTCTCCCCACATTCTCATTAACTCCCTCCCACCCCACCATCCTAGATTCTACCACGCACCTACACACTAGGGGCAATTTACAGTGGCCAATTAACCGCATCTTGGGAATGTGGGAGAAAACCAGAGCACCAGGAGGAAACCCACGGGGAGAATGTACAAACTCAGCACAGACAGTATCCAAGGTCAGGTCTGAATCTGGGTCTCTGGCACCATGAGGCAGCAGCTCTAGTAGCTGTGTCACAGGCTCAAATATTTTTTTAAATTTATTCATTGTTCAGGATCTGAGCATCACTGTCAAGGCCAACATTTAATGACAATCCCAAATTGCTGTTAAGGTCAGCTGCCTCCTTGAACTGTTGCATTCCTTTTAGTGAAAGTATTCTCACATGCTGTTGGGTCAGGAGTTACAGTATTTAGATCCAACAACAATGAAGGACTGATGATATATTTTCAAGTCAGGATGGTGTACAACTTGCAGAGGAATCTACAGCTGGCCATGTTTCCATGCTCTCAATTTGGTGGTAGAGGTCACAGATGGAACAAATGTTTAAGGTTGTGGGTAGAGTGCCAATCAAGCTGGCTGCTTTGTCCTGGATAGCATCAAGCTTCTTGAAAGTTGTTGCAGCTGCACTCTTCAGGCAATTGAACGGTATTCCATCACAATCCTGATATGTGAATTGGTGGAAAGGGAGGGGTCAGGGCATCACTTGCCACAGGATACCCAGCCCCTGACCTATTGCTGAAGCAACATAATTTATGTGAGTGGTCTAATGAGTTTCAGATAAATAGCAACCGCCAGAACGTTGATGGAATAGGACCTGGTTGTAGTAATGTGATTGAATTTTAAAAGTAGATGGTTAGACCCACTTGTTAAAAATGGTCATTGCCTGACACCTTTATGGCATGACTGTTACTTGTCCTTTATCATTATGGGCCTGTATGTTGTCAATCATATCACTCATGATACAGGCCACCCCTGGGTTATGAACGTCTGACTTATGGACACCTGCATATATGAACGAGCTTCAATACATGCAGAAGTCCAACAATATGTAGATACACTCATCCTTATGAACAGCAAAGCTAGTTTCCTTCATGCACTGGGTAAATGAGAACATTTTATCTTAGAAGAGCACATGATGTGCATCAGAGGAATATCTCCAATCTCTTTGAGGGTAACATAGTTCGAGCCTTTCTCATGAACATCAGTCATATATGGAGTGCCATATTGTATAGCAATGTTTGTTATTCTTTACAAAGACCATATTGTATGACATTACTTTGCTATCACCATGCCTCCCAAAAGCAAAAAAAGATATGTGACTGTAGGTAGTACATGCAAGAAAACGAAAACCATTACAATGGAAGTTAAAATGAATAACTATCATCCTGGTACTGAAGAAAAGCAAGGTAACATGCCTCAATAACTACCGACCAGTGGCTCTGACATCCACCATCATGAAGTGCTTTGAGAGGCTGGTCAAGGCACGTACCAACTCCAGCCTCCCAGACAATCTCGACCCACTGCAATTCACCTATCGCCGAAACAGGTCCACAGCAGACGCCATCTCCCTGGCCCTAAACTCAGCTCTGGAGCATCTGGACAGTAAAGGCACATATGTTAGACTATTGTTTATTGATTACAGCTTTGCCTTCAATACAATAATCCCAAGCAAACTTGTCACCAAACTCTGAGACCTAGGACTCAACACTTCCCTCTGTAACTGGATCCTTGATTTTCTAACCAACAGACCGCAATCAGTGACGATAGGCAGCAATACCTCCAGCACGATTATTCTCAACACTGGTGCCCCACAAGACTGCGTCCTCAGCCCTCTACTCTACTCCCTATACACTCATGACTGTGTAGCCAGATTCTGCTCTAACTCCATCTACAAGTTTGCAGATGATATCACCGTTGTAGGCCGTATCTCAAACAGCGATGAGTCGGAGTACAAGAAGGAGAGAGAGAGCTTAGTGGCATGGTGTCATGACAACAACCTTTCCCTCAATGTCAACAAAAGGGCTGGTCACTGACTTCAGGAAAGGGGGCGGTGTACATGCACCTGTCTACATCAATGGTGCTGAGGTCGAGAGGGTTGACAGCTTCAAGTTCCTGGGAGTGAACATTACCAATAGCCTATCCTGGTCAAATCACGTAGATGCCACGGCCAAGAAAGCTCACCAGTGCCTCTACTTCCTCAGGAGGCTAAAGAAATTTGGTATGTCCCCATTGACACTCACCAACTTTTATCGAGGCACCATAGAAAGCATCCTATCTGAATGCATCATGGCTTGGTACGGCAACTGCTCTGCCCAGGACCACAAGAAACTGCAGAGAGTTGTGGACACAGCCTAGTGCGTCACAGAAACCAGCCTCCTCTCCTTGGTCTCTGTCTTTACCTCTCGCTGCCTTGGCGAAGCAGCCAGCGTAATCAATGACCCCATCCACCTTGGTCATTCTCTCTTCTCTCCTCTTCCATCAGGTAGAAGATACAGGAGCCTGAGGGCATGTACCACCAGGCTTAAGGACAGCTTCTACCCCACTGTGATAAGACTATTGAACAGTTCCCTTATACGATGAGATGGACTCTGACCTCACGATCTAGTTGTGACCTTACACCTTATTGCACTGCACTTTTCTCTGTAGCTGTGACACTTTACTCCGTACTGTTATTGTTTTTACCTGTACTACCTCAATGCACTCTGTATTAACTCAATGTAACTGCACTGTTTAATGAATTGACCTGTACAATCAGTATGCAAGACAAGTTTTTCACTGTACCTTGGTACAAGTGACAATAATAAACCAATACCAATAAAGCTATCTGAAAAGAGAGAAATGCCATTGAAAAATGTCAAAACATTGGGTTTCAGTCATTCAGCAGTTGGTACCATCATAAAGGGCAAAATGTGCATTCTTGAGTATATTAAAGGATTGGTCCATATGCAAGCAACCATCATTACAAAGCAGTGATGTGGTTTGATAATTGAGATGGAAAAACTGTAGGTGACTTGGCATGAAGATCAAAATCAACACCAAATCCCGGTAGCCTCATGATTATTCGAGAAAAAACAAAGAGCCTGTTCATAGATTTGAAGAAAAAGCAGGGTAATGAGAGTGAAGAATTTATTGCAAGTAGGGAGTAGTTTAACAGATTTAAAGCAAGGGCTAATTTGCATTAACTTTGAAGTGCAACAGGAAGCCTCCACCTCAGCAGCATCTCTAGAAACCAGTTACATCCACCTCAATAATGTGGAGATATGGTTACAATAGCAAGTGATTTTATGTATTTTTGACATATCTTTCAACTTACAGACAAAATCAACTTATGGACCTCTGTAAAAATGGAACCCTTTTGTTACCCAGGAATGGCCTGTATATCATATTTTTAAAAGGAAGTAAAGCCAATCATTTCCTACTAAAATAAATATCTCCCTCAAGAAAAGTTAGGAATTCACAAGCAGCTTCAGATTTTGACCAATTTCCTCAGATCCTTTAACTAAGCCTCTGAATGTCCTCATTGCCTATTTCATATTCAATTAGATTATTGCTCTTCTGCACTGTTAAAGAGATGGGTAAGCTTATACCAATTTACCTGAGCAGATTAATTCGTGTCATTTCGTTTATAGTGAGGAATATCAATGCATAAACACACAAATTACTGTGAATTATTGTGCATGATATTTGTGGAGATAAAACTTTGATGAATTTTGATCACCAACACAAGATGTCCACTAGTTCTTAGAACTCAACATTCAGACATGATATTAAGGGCAAATTTAGGAGAACAAATTATACATGTACAATGCCAGCTGAGTGCTCTGTTTTTGGTACCAATTGGATACTAAAACATAGCAAAATGCTTCAACGTAATAAGATAATCAGAGAGAAAGATTTGTATTTATAGAGAATTTTTCAAGATTACCTTGCTTTTAAAATAGTACTTACATAGATAATCAACTACTTAAATAGTGGAACAGGCTTCAGGAACTAAAAGGTCTACTTTTGTTCTCCACATGTTCCTTAAGTGGTCACCAAGAGCTTTTTTAGCCAGTGGAGTATTTCAATGTAAAACAAGAAGTCTCACAAGCAGCAATGTGTTAATAAGCACAACAAATTATGTGGTGTTAACTGAACCAGCTAAGTTTCCTTTAATGAAAGTAATGAGGAGTGCTAACAATTGAGCCCCATAGTTGAGAGAGATAGTAATGAGGCCAAAAGCAGAAAAGTAGTAGAATGGACTAATTATGATCAAACAAAATACGGTGATTCCTGTTGAAACCAACGATGTGTAATCAATGGAGTGCAAATCATTTAAGTTTGTCCAGTAAGTTTTTCTTTAAATACATGATTCACATTTGAAAACTGAATAGAATAACTGGGCATATTTTACAGATCTTTGAAGGACATTGTCAATGGTGGTTTGCACTGCTTCTTCATATGAAGATTAAAATCTGCAGATTCTGGAAATCTAAAGCAGAAACAAAAAATGCTGAAAATACTCAGCAGGTCAGGCCACATCTTTGGGCAGAGAAACTGAATTAACATTTCAGGTTGAAGTCCCTTCAACGGAACTGGAAAGGAGAAAAGAAGCTTGTTCAGCTGTAGGTAGGGTGGGGAAGAGCGGTGTCTCTGATAGAGTAAAACCAGACTAACAATGGGGATAAGCTCTAAACAAGGTTATCTGGTCAATGAATGAATGGCAGGAGTTTTCTTTCTTTCTCACCCCCCCCCCCCCAGAAATTGAGGACATCCCCAGCCTGACCTGCTAAGTATAAATTCTTGCTCTGCATTTAGCCACTCCAATAAGATAAGATAAGATCTTTATTAGTCACATGTACATTGAAACACACAGTGAAATACATCTTTTGCGTAGTGATTTTGGGGGGCAGTCCGCAAGTGTCGCCACACTTCCGGCACCAACATAGCATGCCCATAACTTCCTAACCCGTACGTCTTTGGAATGTGGGAGGAAACCAGAGCAACCGGAGGAAACCCACACAGTGTTCTTGTCTATGTTCTCACACTCTAACTGCTCTCATTGACCAGATAACCATGTTTACAGCTTATCCCCATGATCACCAAAACTGTCACCATCTTCAATAAGATTTTGGCTGGGAAATTTAGCCTCATATGAATTTTCTATGTTTCAATGAGATCTTGATTTATCCGCCTAAACCTAGGAGAGCAGAGACAGCCTGCTTAATCTCTCCTTATAGGACAATCCTCTGTCTCAGGATTCAGTAAGTATTGTTCAGTGACTTCAATGCCTAGTTGTCCTTCTGTATCTGATTTATGTCTTATTTCAGGTTCTTTTTTAATTGTTTCTCCATCTTTCAGAATATTTCAATCTGACTGGTAAGGGGAAAAGTCTACTATCCTCTGATGGCCTAGATATTGTTTCTCTTGCCATAGTTCCAAGCAAATAGCTGCACAGACCATTTTTGAAATTAAGGGTACAGGAAAGTCTTAGCTAATGGGACGCACAAGATATTGAGGAAGCTTCTTGGAGGATTGTGTACAGTTCTGTTCACTACAGGAAGAATGTGGTAGCATTAGGGAGAATAAAGAAGATATTCACCAGGTTGTTGTCTGGAATGGAGGGTTGTAATTATAAAGAAAGACTAAATAGGCTGGGTTTATTCTCACTGAGGAGTGACCTTGAGGTTTATAAAATTATGAAGGGCATAGATAGGGTAGATAGTCAGAGTCTTTTTCCCAGGACAGGGGAGTCTAGAACTGGATGGCACAGGTTTAAGGTGAGAGGGGAGAAATTTAAAGAAGATCTGAATGACTAGTTTTTCTACACAAAGGTGGTGATTATCTGCAATGAGCTGCCATAGGTGGTGGTACAGGCATATACAATTACAACATTTAAAAGATATGTGGTTAAGTACTTGGATAGGAAAGGCATGAAGGGATAAGGGCCAAATGCAGGATTTGTGCAAATAGGCATCATGGTTGACATAGACGAGGTGGGCCGAAAACACCTGTTTCTGAGCTGTATAGTTCCATGCTTCTATGAATCATTTTAAACATTTAGTTTTGTGAGTTTCTAAACTTATTAAAAGCTCATTTATCCAGCTCTTCTTTAAACCCTGCATCTCAAAAGTGAATTTACCAAATAAACTTCAGTTTTTGGGCAGACTTGCACTGTCATCCAACTGTTATCAGAAATTAGGTTCCATCAAAGATTGGGAAACTTTTCATAGATCTGGGACTAATTTCAGAACAAAGATTGCCTAGTGGAGGCTAACTCAGAGCTTGCAAAGATGTTTACAGGCAGCCCTTCCCTGAGTAAAAATATGGGAAAATAAATATTCTCAAGATGCTGCACTACAGCTGGTGTTAAATTCTAAAGGTTGCCAAGGCCCAACCCAGTGCATTAACCCATATTTTCCCTCGTCAGAAGATGTTCATTCCCAGCTTTTTTAGTGTTTAACAGTTTTAAAAATACATAAATTCATTCTTTGGAGGAAATAATTCCACAAAGTTTGAAAAAACTGTCAACACAGAGATGTTATATTAAACTTTTGTGGAAAATCTCAAAGCACTTTTATAGCCATTTTGAAATATTGTCACTGTTAGAGTTTAGGGAACTGAGTAGTTTACAGATTTATCAGGTGCACCATTCAAATTTCGTTATAATAAAGTACTTGCACATCTAACGTGCTCCCAGCTGGGTTAGGGTCTATATTAGAATTTTATCCCCATGGCTCCTGACATTAAGGTGGCTTTTAAGTAAAATTGGCTTTGCCCCAATTTAGAACCATTACCCCAAGTTTCTTTATCATTTCCCATAACAATAACCATGCTAAATCTCCCAGAATTTCTCTGCCCTAATAAGCTCTCATTCAATTACACCAAGTCCAGATAACTGTGGTTAAGTAAACACATCCATGACTCCTGTTGGACATGCTATATATAATTTTTTAAAAGTTCCCTTGAAAGCCTTTTTAGAATTTTGCTTCTCTTATACATTTTATCCTTACACTGTCCTATTTATGGTTATTGAAATCCCCAACTATCAGTCCTGATGAAGGTCTCAGCCCGAAACATCGACTGTCCTTTCCCCTCCATAGATGCTGCCTGACCTGCTGATTTCCTCCAGCATTTTGTGTGTATCACTACCTTGTCATTTTTTTTCACCTCAGAAATATGCCTATATTGTTGCTAACTCTAATTGACTATTAGGAGGACAAAAGTACATTGTCAATGTGTTTGCCATTTTTCATTCTCCAGTTCAATCCACATAGCCTAAACAACTAAGAAAGTTTAGCTACTAATCTTGCCTGTCTTTAGGCCATGTTTTAGTAATGGCCACTATGTCAATACGGCCACTTCTGCATCTCTGTCCTCATCAGTTTTATTCCCTGGCCTTTTACATTTAGGTATGAAAGAAACTGTTTCTTCCCCCCTCCCCCGGTCTTTGTATTCTGTGCCTTCCAGGATTTTTTCATTAAGTGCTTCACTAAATACCCTTGATCAGCAAATTCTCATTCTTTACTCTTGCCAGAAGCTGCACTTCATTGAAATCGAGTTCTGTGTTAGCAGAACCCATGCAGATTTATAGCATCAGGATTCCAAGTTCTGACTCAGCTAGAATTGGTTACCAGGTAACAAATTCCAACTGACAACCTAATTTGTTGTTGTTTGCCACTCATTCTCAAGTAAGACCATGACATCTATCTATAGTGTTGTGATGTGTACAGAGATGGCTGATTATACCCATCTGAGCTCAAAAGCTCCTTTCACACAGGTGACAGAGGAGTTGGGAAGCTGTAGCATCCGTGGTTCTTGATTTTTGAGATTCTGTTTTCCTCTTTGCTTCCTCATATGTGCAAGCCAAACATGACGATCTGATGCTTGTTGTTCCCAGCGGTATGTGTCAATGGTGAAACTCTTCAGAGATGTGCTAAGAGTTTTTGAATCTCTTTTTCTGTCCACCACGCGATCAGTTGCCTTCAGTCAGCTCTCCATAAAGTAGCTGCTTTAGTTTTCTGTCATCAGACACTCTCCTGACATGCTCTGCCCACCTGATCTATGATTCTTTCAGAAATGTGTAAGTGTTGCAGAGGTTTGTTTGGGACAGAATCTGTGCGTATGAAATCTTGCCTCATCACTTGATGTGAAGCATTCTGCACAGATGGGTCATGTGGAAGTGCTTAAACCCATCTGGCATGATTGCTATACACTGCCCACGTCTCACAAGCATAGAGCACAATGGGTATGACAACAGCATGATACATCTTCAGCATGGTCTTTAGGCTGATTCCTCTTTGTTCCCATACTTTACTTCTCAGTGTTCCAAAAGCAGAGCTGGCTTTTAAACCATAGAACAGAACAGCACAATAAGGCCCTTCGGCCCACAATGTTGTGCCGAACTTTAAACCTCACCTCAGACTATCTAACCCCTTCCTCTCACATATCCCTCTATTTTACATTCCTCCATATGCTTATCTAGCAATCTCTTGAATTTGACTGATGTACATCCCTCCACCACCACCCCAGGCAACACATTCCATGCCCCAACCACTCTCTGGGTAAAAAACCTTCCTTTGATATCTCCCTTCCCACTGATTACTTTAAAGCCATGCCCTCTTGTATTGAGCACTGGTGCCCTGGGAAAGAGGTGCTGGCTGTCTACTCTATCCATTCCTCTTAATATTTTGTACACCTGGATAGCTTTTGCTATCCTGTTGTTGACTTTGTCATCAATGTTGACTGAAATTGAGAGAATGCTGTCCAGGTATATGAACTTGTCTACTACTGAAAGCCTCTGACTATTCACAAAAATGTTTGGTTCTTTGTATGGGGTGTTTGGTGCAGGTTAGTGCATAATTTCTGCTTTCTAATTGAGAGGCCAAAGTTGCCACAGGCACTAGCAAATTTCTCCAAGTTTTCCTGCATATCAGCTTCTGAGCTTACATTGAGTACATAGTCATCAGCAATGAGGAAGTCCCTTAAAGGGGGTTTCTCATACTTGGGTTTTGGTTGAGAGTCTCTTTAGTTAAAAGGTACCACCAGTCCTGTGTACAAGATTGATTCAATCTTCTTTATCAAGGTAGGCATTAAACAGCAATGTAGAGAACATCATACTAAACAGTGTGGGGGAGATACACAGCCTTGTTTTACACTGGGAACTGGGAACGGGTCTGAAGACTATCATACTGCCATGAAGCTGTTGGACTTGTGATGAACTTTTTGGGGCAACCATACTTTGTCACGATCTTCCAGAGGCTCTCACGAAACCACACTGGCTTTCAGGAAGTAGGTCTCCCTCAAGATGAGTGGTCAGTCTGTTTAAAAGGACCCTAGCGAGGATTTTACCAGCAGTCTAGACAAAAGAGATTACCCTGTGATTAACATAGACTTGACAGTTCCCCATACACCTGCATAGTTGTGTAATTAAGGTATCCCTGAAGTCCTGATGTGCTTTTTATTTGCTCCATAGCACCTGAAGTAGCTGTGTCAGTTTCTCAATCAACAGTGGGCCCCCTTCTTTGAAGACATCTGTTGATATATCAGTTCCTGGAGCTTTTCCACACAACTGTGACATGGCCAGGTCTGGGGTTCAGCAACAGCAAGGTTTTTTGGTAGTTGTGGCATGGGATCTATTGCTTCATATCTAATTGTAGATAGTCTATTTAGGCAAGTTGAAATGCTCAGCCCATCCCTAAGATCTGTTTCTTTTCAGTGATGAGTATCAGTCTATCTGCACTTAGTAGAGGTGAACCACCAGATGGCTGAGGATCATATACAGATTTTTAGAGCAGCATAGATTTTTTTTTATAAATAGAGTTTTTCCAATCAGCATAACCTTGCATTTCATCTGCCTTATTACTGAGCAACAGATCCTGCATCTTGTGGAGCTTTTTAATTATGGAACAGGCAGGCATTTCATTTACCATCGAAGAAACTGCAAATAAAACTACAAATTATAGTCAAAAAATTCTAACAGCAATATTTGACTAAATTTTAGAATGAAACTGCCCACTTACAAATTTCTTTGCTTGCCAAATTCCCTTTGTTCACAGTCAGTAGAAGTTGCACACCACTGACATTGCTCATTCTGTCTTCGCTCTCTTTGAAGCTCTTCCCACCCTCTCTTTCTTCTGGTTTACATGGTTTAGATTTCTTTAAATAATTATAGGACTACGAAGTGTTATTCATTTCCAGATGCTTTATTTTACTGACTTTTTGGAAAGAAATGCACATCTAAACAGTGGAAATATTGTTGATACTCAGAATCTAAAGGAGCCAAATTAACACTATAGATTAGGCAATGCTCAGTGCTTCACTTTAAAGTGAATGTATATTAGAAACGACTAAGGAAAAGCACAACATCTAAACCAGTAAAGCAGGAGGGCTTTTGTTTTTTTACAAATACTGCAAGCTAAAGATAAGGGATTAACCTACAGCCTAGAACTATCAAAGAATTTATCTACAGAACTACATTCTCCATTAAGAAGTCAGAGTTCTCCCATTAGCCAGTTCAAGATTACGCTGCCGACTCCATTAGCACCCAATGCTTAAGAAAAATCGTATCTTTTTAAAATAGATTAATGATGACTTTACATTTTCTTCAAATAGTGAAGTTTCCTTTTCAAGTTAAGGTGAAATCTAACCTTAAAGCAATATGTAATTTTTCTTCCACATATTTATCAACACATGCATCAATACATTTTCCAGATGTCTAGGATGAAAATGTATCCTCTCTGCATTATACTTCCATTCTGCGCTCATTCAGATAACAATACAGGACTACAAGGGACTGTGTTACATGTAAAGATAGGTTACAATAAAGATGTTGATACTAGTTTGTAAACTGTTCCAGTTCTCCAAACACTTTAGGTTATTATCACCTCAAGATTCATTTTTGTATGATATTAAAAACACCTACATGTATTTAGCAAGATAAAAAAGTAAACTCCAAAATAATAATAGTTCATTAGAGATACCACAAAGGAATTCAGAACTGCAATTTCATTACTTAACTTGGCATTTTAGGTCCTTGAGACTGCTGCCCATTTAAGTTTAAGTTATTTAAGTAGAGAGCTAAATACAATTTTCAGCAACAAGGAAAAATAAACTATGACTGAAGTCAAAGGTAATCAAATAACTACATAATTATTCCCTGGATGTTTTTTCCTGTCTATTAATTTTAATAAATGGTACCCAAGTAATACAGATGCTGTTAGTAAAAGATTCTGGATGTAAAAAAACCTACATTTATTAAATATATTTTAATGTGGGAATGTGAACAGCTGCCAGATATAGAACCTCTTACATACATGGCCCTGTCAACCCTTTCTATCCCTAAGTGGATTAGAGTTGAGGTCCCTATTCATTCTAGGAACCGATAGAAAGAATAAATTAATCACACTAAACACTAAAATGTGAGAAATCAGTTCATAATTTTTCACCAACAGGAAATAAAAACAGGAGAAAAGAAATGCTTGAGGCAGGTTTGTAGGGAGCCTGCATTTATCACCTCAAAGCTGTCAGTATGGTGAGTGGTAGGCAACATGCAGCAACTGCGACATCACATAATTAAACAAATCAAGACTGACCATCGTTTATGGTCTTAACACATAAATATGACTGGTTCAAATATCGTATACACAAAATGAAAAACTGGAGAGTACTTAAAATGTGAGGTTTATCAAAATGAATATTAAAATTTATATTTACTTTTAAACATTTAATTACAACTAGAATAACACCAGAAATGGAGCACTACAGGAACTGTGACCTGTGAGACTGTGTGTCATAACCCAAAAGTTAACTTATTGGCTCAAGTACATGAGATGTCTTCTACATACAATTAGAGGAGCCTTATGCAAAATGGTCCAGACCAGAACTTCACTTTCATTAATGGCCATCATCCAGCTAACAATCACAGAGAATTGCATTCCAATGTTGTGTGTTATTTGGCAAAAAGGCTAAACTAACATTATGATCCGACTGTTAATCATTATTGCTATCTATGTTTAAAGATAAAACTTCACAAGTATTAACACACTGATATTTTTTCTCCAGAGACAAAATACATAATTGGGTAAATGGAACTAATAAGCTGCAGTCAGAAACTTTGGATCTGCCTACAGAACTATCCTGAATTGAAGTCATAATAGAAATATTGCACTCATGGAATGAAGTTCATTAATTCTTCAAAAAGAAATAAAGGGAATGCAAAATTTTGAGATTTCATTTTGTTGCTCAAACAGACAAGATATTAATTTCTAAATGACAAGTAATAATTGAATCCGTCTAGTCTATCAGTGGTCTGGAGCAGAAATCCTTTCATACCCTGCAATTAAATGGGAACAATGAGAACAGTGCAAGTTCTGATTCTTCATTTATTATACATGACAAGATTCTTTAAGAATAACTATTTGTATCAATAATTCTAGTCTGTCAACAATCTGTGTATCAAGCACTATTTCATATAGAACCAAAGTTGAAATTATTGCCTGTTCAGGTTCTTATGAACAATATTAAAACAAAAGAGAAAAGTTGGAGGGATATAGAAAGGCTCTCATCAATGAACTGGTCAGGCATGATCATTAAACTATCCTACGTTTTACTGCTAAAACAAAAGGTAATTGATCCAAAGGATTGAGATCAATCTTTTCATGGCATCACCTGCATAAACATCTCCAGATGTTGCTTTATCATGAAGTTGGGCTTTGAACTGCTTCAACACTCTAATTTATTGAGTTATTAAGCAGAAAAATAATGAAGTTTCAATGATTTTCTGACCATTGTCTCAGTGTCAGAAGTACATCATAACCTAAGATAATGCAGACTTAATCCTGGATGAAAGAGACAGTACTATACAGTCGTAGCCAATACAATTTTGAGAAAAATCTCCAGAAATGGGCACTCTGTTCCAAGAAGGAAGCAATCAACTAGTGAGAGGGCAGCGGTAATTGTGTGAGTAAGTTCCAGCTTTGTTCTCATCAATACACTGTTTTGAAGTACTGCATGATTTCTGCTTTTAACTTACGCAGGGAGAAACTTGTTACACTACTTTCATTACAATATTTGTGACAGTCAGCTCCAGAATCCTAGCCCTAAACTCATAGAATCATCATTGAAATCATCCAATTAATCTGATTTCCCTGCTCTTTCCCCATAACTCCAGATGGTTTCCCTGCAATTCCCTTTTGAAAGTTATTACTGATGTGCTTCTTCTATCACCTCAGGCAGTGCTTCCCAGATCATAATTCACTCAGTGACTGAACAACTTTTATGCCACTGGAAGCTGGTATTTCCTTTATTATACTCTTTCACAATTTTGAGTGCCTCCATTAAATGCCCCCTTAAAATTATGTTCAAAGGAGAAAGCTCTAGTTTTGCCATGTAACTGAAGTCCTACATTCTTAGTAACATACAATCACCTCCTCTGTACCCTATTCAAGGCCTTGACTTCCTTACTAAAGAGAGATGCCCAGAACTGGCAACATTATTCCATATGGGACTTAGCCTGAGATCTCCCACTGGTCTGCTATGAATCAACTCACACGAAGAGCCATTAGAAAATAAGGTTCACTACCTGAATAACAGACCTTGAAGTGGTTCCTGTTGAAATTTCTCATACTGTATTGGTATTGGTTTATTACTGTCATTTGTACTGAGGTACAGCAAAAAAAAACTTGTCTTGCATACCGATCGTACAGATCACTTCATTACACAGTGCATTAAGGTAGTACAGGGTAAACACAATAACAGAATACAGAGTAAAGTGTAACAGCTACAGGGAAGTGCAGTGCAGATAGACAATAAGGTGCAAGGTCAAACAAAGCAGACTGTGAGGTCAAGAGGCCATCTCATCATACAAGGGAACCATTCAATAGTCTTATCAGCGTGGGATAGAAGCTGTCCTCAAGCCCGGTGGTCATGTGCCCTCAGGCTCCTGTATCTTCTGCCTGATGGGAGAGGAGAGAAGAGAGAATGCCCTGGATGGGCGGGGTCTTTAATTATGCTGGCTGCTTCATCAAGGCAGCGAGAGGTATGGACAGAGTCCACGGAGGGGAGGCTGGTTCCCATGATGTGCTGGGCTGTGTCCACAACTCTCTGCAGTTTCTTGCGGTCCTGGGCAGAGCAGTTGCCATACCAAGCCATGATGCATCCAGATAACATGGTTCTATGGTGCATCGATAAAAATTGATGAGTGTCAAAGGGGACATGCCAAATTTCTTTAGCCTCCTGAGGAAGTAGAGCTGCTGGTGAGCTTTCCTGTCTGTGGTGTCTGCATGGTTGGACCAGGACAGGCTTTTGGTGATGTTCACTCCCAGGAACTTGAAGCTCTCATCCCTCTCGATCTCAGCACCATTGATATAGACAGGTGCATGTACACCGCCCCCTTTCCTGAAGTCAATGACCAGCTCTTTTGTTTTGCTGACATTGAGGGAAAGGTTGTTGTCATGACTCCATGTCACTAAGCTCTCTATCTCCTTCCTGTATTCTGACTCAGCATTACTTGAGATATGGCCTACTGTGGTGGTATTATCTGCAAACTTATATATGGAATTAGAGCATCTCAGCATCCCCAGGATACCCACAACATGTTAGAAAATTAGAAAATTACTTAAAATGTCTAGTGTCAATGAAGGATTCTTCTCCTCACCCCAATGTGAAAGCATTGGGGTGAGGGTAGTGCAGTAGATGTGGTCTACATGGATATTAGTAAGGCGTTTGACAAGGTTCCAAATGGTAGACTTCTTCAGAAGGTCAGAGGCCAAGGGATCCAGGGAGGCTTGGTCGTGTGGATTCAGAATTGGCTTGCCTGTAGAAAGCAGAGGGCTGTGGTGGACGGAGTGCATTCGGATTGGACGGCTGTGACTAGTGGTGTCCCACAGGGATCAGTTCTGGGACTTCCACTTTTTGTGATATTTATTAATGACTTAGATGAGGGGGTGGAAGGGTGGGTTAGCAAGTTTGCAGATGACACAAAGATCGGTGGTGTAGTGGATAGTATGGAGGGCTGTCGAAGCTTACAGAGGGATATTGATAGGATGCAGAGCTGGGCTGAGAAGTGGCAGATGGAGTTCAATCCGGACAAGTGTGAGGTGGTACACTTTGGAAGGACAAACTCCAAGGCGGAGTACAAGGTTAATGGCAGGATTCTGGGCAGTGTGGAGGAGCAGAGGGATCTGGGGGTTCATATCCACAGATCACTGAAAGTTACCTCACAGGTGGATAGGATAGTTAAGAAAGCTTATGGGATGTTAGCTTTCATAAATCATGGGATCGAGTTTAAGAGACGCGAAGTAATGTTGCAGCTTTACAAAACTCTGGTTAGACCACACTTTGAGTACTGTGTCCAGTTCTGGTCGCCTCATTATAGGAAAGATGTGGAGGTGTTGGAGAGGGTGCAAAGGAGATTTACCAGGATGATGCCTGGATTAGAGAGTATGGATTATGAGGAGAGACTAAAGGAACTAGGGCTTTACTCATTGGAGAGAAGGAGGATGAGGGGAGACATGATAGAGGTATACAAAATATTAAGAGGAATAGATAGAGTGGACAGCCAGCGCCTCTTCCCCAGGGCACCAATGCTCAATACAAGAGGGCATGGCTTTAAGGTAATGGGTGGAAAGTTCAAGGGAGATGTCAGAGGGAGGTTTTTCACCCAGAGAGTGGTTGCTGCATGGAATGCGCTGCCTGGGGTGGTGGTGGAGGCTGATACGTTGATCAAGTTCAAGAGATTGTTAGATAAGCATATGGAGGAATTTAAAATAGAGGGATATGTGGGAGGAAGGGGTTAGATAGTCTTAGGTGTGGTTTGAAGGTCGGCACAACATGGTGGGCCGAAGGGCCTGTATTACTCTATGGTTCTATAAGCCCTTGAGATCTAGTTACCAGCCTGCTTACAGAATTAATGGCAAGAATGAAAGCCAGCACCATCATAGGGCAATCTTTCCATCAAAATTATGTTCTCCATACCAACACGGACCAAACCCCATTGGAGCCAGTGAGAACAGATCATTGAAATTTAATGTTCCTGAAGTTATTTGCAGTCTAATGAAAAAGCAGACACTTCATAGCTTTAAAATGAAAAATAAAATCTTGGTGAGATCACTGAGTATTCAAATAAATGTCTGTCTGAATTACAAGAAGAATACATTGAAATGAAGAGGAAGTCCACCTTCTTTAGTTACCTTCTCATTGACAATATAGGCTAGAGCTTAGAGGGAAAATGTGCAAATAATTTAGATACAATAATTTTGCTGAGTGGATGACTAACATGTGGAATGGACTCCTGAGGGAGGTAGTTCTAGTTAGGCAATATGGAAAATTTTAAGTGACAATTCTGCAGGTAATTGAGTAAGTGAAGGATTGAAGGGTTTTAGTTTTTGAGACCATCCAAACAAATAACAGCACATTCTGTAAATCAGCTGGCATTGCATTAGAAGAAAGATTTCCAGTTTTCCATGGACAGCGCAGCTGGTGGAACTGCTGCCTCCCAGTTTCAGAGACACTGATTCAATCCTGACCTCCAGTGATGCATGTGTGAATTTTGTATGTTCTCCCTGTGACTGTGTGGATTTTCTCCAGGTACTCATTTCCTCCCACATCCCAAAGACGTGTGGGTTTGTAAGTTAATTGGTCATTCTATATTGTTCCAAGTGTGTAGATGCCTGGTAGAATCTGTGGAGAGCTGATGAGAGTGGAGGGAAAATAGGTTACAGGGAAAAGAGGTGAGGAATGGAATTGCTCCAAGCTAACATAGACTTGAATGGATGAAATAGCCTCCTTCGACGTCACTATGAAATATGGAAATAAACAGCAACACTGTCACTTATTCTATGGCAGTGGAGAGGAACTTACAAACCACTTTGAGGCTGATTCTTTTTTAAATGTTCTTGGATTATGCCTTTCTTAATACTCCTTTTCACCTAACGTTGTTATAATATGAAGAGAACCACGGTACTGAACATAAAGAGTGGTACGCATGGTGAGTGAGTACATATTTCTCTTCCGTTTTAGTGCAGCCAGGATTTAACAAGGGACAAATGTCAATGAATAAACCATGACTTGATTGCCAATAGCATTCTGTTTAGAAAAGTGAATTACAAGGCACTGCATTACCAGCTTGAAGTTACAGAGTCTTACAGCATAGAAGCATTTCCTTCAGCCCCACCATGTCCATGCTGACCATCATGTGCATTTATATTAATTCCATTTTCCACCACTTGGTCTATTCCCTTCTATGCCATGGTGATTTAAGTGCTCATCTAGATACTTCTTAAAAGTTGTGAGGGGCTCTGCCTCCACCACCCCTTCAGACAGTGCATTCCACCGTCTGGGTGAAAAAAAGTTTTTTGTTGATTCCCTCTAAATCCCCTATCTGTTGCCTTAAATCCAAGCCCACTGGTTGTAGATACCTGTACTATGTGGAAAAGTTTCTTATTGTCTATGCCCCTCCATAATTTTGTATACTTGAATCAGGTCTCCTTCATCCTCCTCTATTCCAGGGAAAACAAACACAGCTTATCAGGTCTCTTCTTATAACTGAAACATTCGGTCCCAATGAATCATCTTTGAACACTCTCCAGTGCAATCACGTTCTTTCTACAGAACTGCACATGGTACTCCAGCTGTTGCCAACCAATATTCCACATGGTTGTACCATAACCTCCCTGTTTCTGTATTACATGCCCTATCTAGTGAAGGCAAGTATCCCACATGCCTTCTCAAACGCCTTATCTACCAGTGCTGCCACCTTCAGGGTACCTTGGACTTGTACACCAAGGTCCCTCTGTTCCTCAATACACCCAGGGGCCCAACCATTCATCATGTATGTCTTAGCCTATTAGTCCCCCCCCAAAATGCATAACCTTATACTTATCAAGATTAAATTTCATCTGCCACTACTGTGCCCATCTAACCAACTTATCAATATCATCCTGTAGCCAAAACTACAACTATAAACAACATTGTCAGTTTTTGCATCGTCTGCGAATTTACCAATCATATCTACATTCACATTAAAATCACTAAAGATATAACATTCAAACAGCATAGACCCCTATGGTACACCACTGGTCACAGACTTCCAATCACAAAAGCAACCCTCTACCATAACCCTCTGCCTTCGATTACCAAGCCAATTTTGAATCCAATTTGCCAACTTGCCTGAGATCCTACAGGCTTTAAGCCTTTTGGACGAATTTCTCACGTGGGACCTTGTCAAATGCTTTACTGAAATCCACGTAGTCTATACCAACCACATTGCTTTCGTCAATACACTTTGTTACTTCAAAAAAATTCAATCAAATTGGTCAAACAGGATCTCCCCACAACAAAGCCATGCTATCTTTGATTAATCCCAGTCTTTCCAAGTGTAGATTAATCCTGTCCCACAGATGTTTTTCCAAAAAACTATGACTACATAGTATTAAATCTTGACCAGCAACCCTTTTCACTGAAAGATTTTCTAGTCATATTCTGGGGGAGAAAATGATAGCTAGCTTTATAGTTTTTTAGTCAACCACCAACAACATGCATCCATATAGCTACTTAAATATAGTAAATCTTTTCAAGTCTCTGAAGGAGTATTGTTAAAGAAAGTTTTCTTAGCAACACTCAACTGATAGATTTTTCCCCATTAACAAACTGCTGTTTTATGTTCTATAATGGTTGCTAGGACTTTTTGCATTGTTGTTATTATTCTTATTTCAACATTTTCCTCTAAGGCAAAGTATGCTCTCTGAGACTGAAGGTGAAGTAAATTGTTGAGAACATTAGAATCTGATCTACGTGTGCCTGATGCTGATAGAGAGAGAAATGGAAATGAAGTTCCTCAGAACTAATATCTCTCACCTTGAAGTACATTAGATTTTCATTTTATTATATTTTTAATCAAGCAAATAATAAACACATGTTATTTATTTTCTTGCTGTATGAATGTAGAGAAAAACATCTAAAAAAAACAAAGGCCCTAGAGACATTTGATAACTGCAGCTGTCTACAATAAAAAAAACACTAATTTTTAAAGCTGAACACACTGAGGTTTCTGGAATGGAGCTGACTGGGTCCAGCACTATTCAAAGCCAATCTTTGATGGACTGGATACACCAAAAGTTGAATCTGAAGCAAGATGCATTTGAACTAAAGCTTCAGTTAATGCAAATATAATACTTCATATAATTATAATATATTATAACATGATATATCAATGGAGGCAATGGTTAGCAATTGATCTGATACTGATATCTTGGCCTCCATTGATCAAGGTATCGACATCATATCAGTGGACAGTATCCTACTGACCCATGATTTCAGAGCTGCCGCAGCTTTGTTCTGAACAGGAGTTTTAAAGGGAATGATTATTTCTTCTTTGAAATGAAGATATGATTTATGCTAATACTATAACTATAAAATATTGCACCATTGTTTACCTCTTCATATATGCTTATAAAGTTCTCACATTAACTGTAATGGCATTTATAATTGCCAATTCATCTGAGTTCACAACAATATCACACCAACAAACCTATGCAAATAGATGTTCAATTAAAGATATTGTCTAATTCCTTTTAAGGGCCCCTCATGCAAAATGGGAATTTGATTGTATGAATACTTCAAGTTTATTGTGATAACTTGAGAACCTAGCAGATGGTGGATCCAATGTACTGACCAAAACTACAAGCCGCCAAACTCCAATCATTTTACAGTGTCAAATTTTGCTACACAGGCTGGAAGCCAAAGAAAACATACTGTGTGCTAATGAGACCCTACAAATCCAACACATGACATGTTCCAGGAAACAGAAGGGTGCAGGGACACATTACAGCCACCTGTGAAGTCTGCCTGGGTGCCATTTACTTGCTGTTTCTGTAAAGTCAGCCACCCTGAATTTTGGTCACACACTAGTCTGCAAAATAAAAAAAAGGCTTTACATACATCAGTTTGGGAAATAATCCCAAAACATTAGCAGGATGTTTGCCACCACTGGACCTTTGGCGAATCAGACTTCCTGACCTCAAGTTCCCTAGTTTTGATTGCAGAACGATTCTACCTCCCTTCCATCAAAAGGTCAAATGTGGGAATGTTCACTGATTGATTGCAGACTGTTCAATTCCCTTTAGAACTCTTCAGAGTGATTTAAAAGAAAAGCAAAGCTCAGCACTTCTGCCAACTCAAGCATGATGCCACCTCCTTAGAAAGTGAAGTAACCCCAACCTGCATGCAACAAGATCCAGACATTTAGACATTGGCTGACAAACAGCTAGTACCATTCACGTCATTTGTGCCAAGCAACAATCATCACCACATGAGAGTCAAATCATCCACTCTTGACATTCAATGGCTTTATTTTTAACCTGTCTTTCACCATCAACAAGAACCAGAAGCTTAACTGGACCAGCTACAAATACCATGGCAACAGGAGATCACTGGTTAATGCGCAGGGACACACTACAGTCACCTGTGAAGTCTACCTGTCACAACTTTCCCTACCCTCTTTTTCAGCATTCCAGTGGAACCACTCCTGTTATATCCTTTTTTAATTTTTCACCTTAAATCACTCACAACAGTACCCATCTTTTCCAAAAGTATTCCCCTGCAAGCTCAAGAGATATAACATCTGCCCTATATTCTCTTGCCTTCCTACTGTGAGAGACCCAAACGCTTCTTACAGATGCAATAGTAATTTACATGCAATTCTTTCAATGTTCATACTACATTGGGACTTTTACAGTAGAGACTAATGGGAATTGGCAATTGTTTTGCAGATTGCCTCTTTTTGGAATGCCATGCCGACTGTCACTTTATTCTCCAGCCCAGTCCCATTCTTATCACTCTGTCCTTGGCCTCTTACAAAGTTCTAATGAAGCTCAGTGGAAACTTGAGGAACTACACTTCTTTGTTTAATTGTGTACTTTACAGTTGTTGGTACACTGCAACCAGTTCAATAATTTCATATCATAAATAGCGCAAATGTTGGTAAATGCAATTTGAGGGTTAACGGTCCTAGTTTGGTGTTAGTAAAGATAATGCTATTGTCATTTCTACTTGTCTGACCATCAGAGCACAAATACTGCATTGGACAGTATGATGAAGTTAAAATATGCACAGCTGAAATAATGCAAACATTAACCTGGTAATCTGCATTTCCCAACATTTTCTCAGTCTCACTAGACTTAGTTGTCTAATCATTGTCTTCAGTACTTTCAGAACACAACCTATTGAAAAAAACGATCAAGTGACGGTCAGGTTACAATTTTTCCTTAATAGTGAATTTTGAAAGAACTGCTACTGGTTGGATTCACGGTTTTATTTTAAGTTGTGCAAAACATAATGAAGTCTGCTATTAAATGTTAACACAGCTGTGTCACAATCAAGAACTCTCATGAAAGATGCTGCTTAATCATTGAAGAATTGTACTGTTATTTGCAGAGTAATCTAGATCCTTGGTAAGTACAAAAATAAAAAGAAATATAGATGCTGGAAATCCAAAATAAAAACAGAAAATTCTGGACATACTCGGGGAAGAGAAACAGAGTTAACATTTCAGATCAAAGACCCTTCATCAGTCCTGAATCTTCAAGCCCACTGGGCACCTAACTACACTAAGGAATTTTAGAGGCAACAAATCAAGTAGTAAAATGTACTAATTCTGAACTTATTACACATTTTGCAAAACCCAAAATAAAGATCGAGACATAAGTATGACTAAAATACAAGCTGAAATAAATCAAATTTTAAATGAACTGAGAAGTAAGATGCCATACCCATAAAATCAGTTTACTTTTAGAGCTCCTTGAGCCTCAAGCTGTAACTTTGTTCCAGATTCTGTTTTTTGCTCCAGATTCCAGCATCTGCAGTCTCTGGTATCTTCAACTCTCTATAATGCATCACCTCAAAAGTATCCACATTTTGTGAAACAATCTTCTAAGTGACATCTTATCAAATACCTTTTAAAAAGCCAAATAAATTACATATACTTGTTGCCTTTTATCTAGCTCTCTGGTTACATCTTCAAGAAACTATTAGATTTGGGTAACAACATCCCTTTCATAAAAACATGTTCACTCTGCCTAGTCATAATATGATTTTCCCTGTGCCCTATAACCAGTTCAAGATTTCAGAAGTTTTTCCAACAACTCACATCAGGGTAACTATCTTATTGCTCCCTGTTTTCTCTTATCCTCCTTTCTTAAACGAAGTTGTAATATTTACTATCTTCTAACCACTTGCACCATTCTAGAATCTAGGGCATCCTGAAAGATCACATCCAATGTAACTACCAAATCTGCAGTCACCTCCTTTAGAACCCTAGAATATAGGCCATCAGCCTAGGGTGCTTGTCGAGTCTTTATTAGCAATTTATTTCATTAATATTAATTATAATTTTGTTGCTTCCATTAAGCACTTAGTTCTCCTCTATTCCTGTTGTTTTGTGTCTACTACCATGAAGACAGCTACAAAATATGATTTTGTTTAGCATATTTTGTCCCCATTATGTTTTTTCTTATAAGAGAACCACATTTGCTTTTGCTTTTCCCTTTTGTGAAAGCTATCACAGTCTATTTTTTTTGCCAGCATTTTCCCATATTATTTTGTCATTCTTTAATAGTTTCTGGATCATTCTTTGTTGGCCTCTTACATTCTCCCCTGCAATCAATTTTGTTAGACTTCTTGGCAACTGTATACTTGAACAGTTATACTATCCTTAACCTTTTTTGGTTAGCTATGCATAGATCATTTTTCCAGCAGAGTCATTAAGAAGTATTTCTTTAAATGTTTGCTAGTGTTAATCCACCATCATAACTTTTAATTTAGTCCTTCACACCTACATAATGAACCATGTAGGTTTAGGATTCTAGCTTTGGACTTCGTTAATCTTGAACACAATTTAAAATTCTAACCACATTATGATCATAATTCACTAAAGAATTCCTTACAAGAAGACTCCTAATTAGGGTTGAGGTAACTATGTTACTACAAATGGTTGGTTCCATGATATGTTGTTGTGGGAAATGTTGTTAATGCATTTGATGAATGTGTTCTGCAAACTATTTTCTGCAAAGTTGATTTGCCCAGCTCATATGAAGATTAATGGATTAGCTTCCTACAAGCAGCTTTTATTTATAATTTATTATTTTTCTAGAATAACAAGTACTGTTGGGGAGCTACAAACGTTTCCCACTAGTACTTTATGTCCCTTTTACCTCACCTCCACTAACACCACTTCTACTCCCAAATTTTCCAACCCAAAATCTATCCTCACAACAATCCTCATATCATTTTTTTATTAAAAGGACTAAACACCTGCCCTCCCCATTCTCCATTTTGTCTTTGCCAATCACCAAGGATAATGAAATATTTGGTTCCCTACCTTGGTTACCATATTTCTTTGTTACGACTATTAGAAAAATCATTTTCTTGTCTTTGTGTCAGTATTTTTCCTATCTAGTTATGGACACTGTGTTATAATCATTTTCCTTTGTGTTACCTTATTCACTTGCGCTTTTTTGCTATTAAGCTCTGCCACTTTCTTTTATGATCTATATATCATTATCCAAATTGCTACGTTGCTCAGTGGCCTTGGCTTTTCTCTTGAGATCTATAAATCTTCACTCACCAGTACCCTCCAATCATGGTTTGTTGTTAGTTTAAAGCCCAATGCTTGATTCTAGTTATTTAATACTTCAGGAAATTATGTAGATAAGAACAGGAGGTTATAAGGATTTGCAAACACATTAAATGATTGGGCAAAATTATGGCAGGTGGAATTCAAAATAAATCAGAATACTTTCCAAATTAAAAGAATTAAAAACTGCAGAGCAGCAAAGATTTGGATGCTCATGTACACAAATTATTAAAATTCGTGGACAGGTGCAAAAAGTAATCATGAAAGCCAATTAAATTAGGAATAATAGGAAATTATATGTCTGTTATATAGAACTTTGGTCATTTGGAGCATTGCTTTCAATACTAGGTATGTACCTCAAAGAGATATAAAATCCACAATGAAGGTATCATTCATGAATTAGACAAAGTTTTCTTGGTCTAATTCATGAATGATACCTTCATTGTGGTCATCATATCAAGGTAAAGGGCTAGTATTGAAAGCAATGTTCCAAATGACCAAAGTTCTATATAACAGACACATAATTTCCTAATATCCCAAATCTAATTGGCTTTTAATTAAGTTTAAGTAGAGCAATGCAGATATTTTATCTCAACCCAAGACAAGAGGCATAATCCTTGTGCAAGGTCATTCTGGAATTAAATTTTGAAGAACTGTTTTCTAAATGAATGGTTGTGAAATATGAGAAATGTATTCTCTGGATGCACAGGCTTAAAAACTACAAGATATGTAGAAGACACGCATTGGAAGATTTTTGGGTTTTGCACATTAAATCTTCAACTGCACATGGTTCATAATATACAAACTTCACAGGAATTATACTTTTGTAAGGCAGTAGTCTCCAATGTTAAAGTACACTTGCAATAAATATGATTTAAATGATGCAATTACTGTAATAAAAGTAAATAAAGAACAATCATTTATTTTTCAATGGTTTCAAGGTGGAAATATAAAATGAGCATGTGAAATGACCCAGAAAGTGAAGGCACGTGAAACTCATGAAGAACAAAAGGTGTCATTTTATCAAAATTGTTTCAAGAGATGATTTTATAAACATAAACATTAGAACTATGATACATGGTCGGGACAGATGTTTTGCAAAATATTAAGTTGGCAATTGAGTAAAAAAAAAATGCAACCACTGGTATTTCCAACATTAAAGACATTTCAGTACAAATGTATATTCTTCGAATGTCCATCCTAGTTTTAAATAAAACATTGTTATTTTTCATCTCTAAGCTGTCCTCACAGTGCTCATTCATTCTCAGCTAAGACAGCTGATATGCAACATACTCCCAGACATCTGTCTCACAAGAAATTTCTCTGGGATTGCTGACAGTCAGATCACTCTTTATGGAAAGCACTTAGTCATTTCTTGGCATATTGGAATGGATCATTGTGGTCTTTTTATGACACACCCTATTAAACAGATCCATGAATTCATAACTAATGTCATCAAAGTAAGGTAAAACACTTATTATTGTGTTCCTCATCAAAGGAGTGAAATTTGAAGTCAAAGCAATCAAAACAGCCCTTTGATGGCCACGTGTCATGAGATTAGATCCTAAAAACCTACACTGTATAAAATATGATCAGCAATATATGCGGAAAATCACATCACTAATTAAATCTATGAAGCATCCAATTACATACAGGAGATCTAAAGGAGACTTTAATTGTCACCATACTGACTGGAACCATTGATCTAGATGAGGAAGGGAATACAATCTCATCACCATCTTATTGGATAGTGAAGGCATCCTTGTACACCTGTCCCCATTTGTATCTCAATACTTTTAACACAGCCAAAGAAATCAATAGTCATTCATGTGGAAGTTGAAGTTCCTGTCATCGCATCAAAACAAGTGCCATGGTGGAATTTCCATAGGAAAAATGCTTTGATTTTACTACTAAAGTTGGAGAAGATCATCCACTGTGTTTACTGACAGTAAAACAGTACAACTGTTTTATGGTTCTGCTTATTGGTGCAGCAAAGAAGAACATTCCCCTGAGGTTTGAGATACCAGTATGTGGCCTATTGGGTCAGGACGCTCCTGGAGAAATTTGGAACATCAAACCCAACAGTGGCTACCAACCCCTCGTGTAAATGTTTTCTGCCAAATTGGTGACAAATTCAAACAGATACCTTCAGAAACAACATGCAAGGGTTGCCAAGAGAAGCAATAGTAAACCATCCAGACCCCACTGCCCCACCTCTTTGAGGCCACTATACTTTTGTGGAAGTTGAAGCTGGCTAAGCAGCCACAAAGTAGGGCAGGGCTGCCAGGAAAGATAGTATTCCACCAGACTTGCTACAGTATCATGAACACTGACAAAACAATGGTTCTTTCCACATCCCTCAAATTTGGGATTAGCCAATTGTTATAGCCCTGCTAAAACCAGTAAAGTCATCACACACACCTGGAAGCTACAGATTCTTCCTGTCTGCAAAATTAAGTTCCTGGAGAAGTTAATCCTTCTAACAATCAACCCTCTATCAACCAATCACTCCTCCAAAAGGTGGGCTTCAGAACCCAAAGTAGCAGATGTGAACATTCTTGCCATCATCATATGCAGGCTGGTGTTCACCATCATCTCAACATGGGCGACTTTTCAAGATCTTTCCTCAGTTGATATTGGGGAAAATGAACTGACGCTCCTATTATGCAAACTGCTGTCATGTGCCAAACTTCTCCAGCTGCTCTGGGCAATGTTGAACAACAGAAAGGAAAAAGGCCAACATGTATGCCAAGAACACAACAGCAATTTTCCACAGGGTAATGTCCTTACACTAGCACAGTTTTTATACATCATGAATGACATGCCGACCATGTCATTCGCTGAAACTTATCTATGACAATGATACTGTCTTGAAGTCAGAAGCAAGATCCATCCACAGTATTGAAGGCACACTGACTTCTGACAACTTTTATAAGTTGAGGCAGTAACCAACCCAACAAAATTCTCTATTGTCTCAGACGTCCACCTTGACAACTGCAAAGCACACAATACCTTCAGTGTCATCCTCTGTGTGTGTGTGTGTGGGGGGGGGGGGGGGGGGGGGGGAGGGTGGAGGGGAGTGCACTGTGGCCTGATGCAGTTCACTGTCACCACCTTAAGCTTGCCTCAAAACAAAGACACAATGAAACATCTTTGTAAGCTTGCCAGTTCAAACTAGTGTGCAAAATTTGACATCTCCACACTTCTACCACAGCCATGTTCTTCTCAATAGCTGAACATCGCACTTCCCTCTGGTCCTCATTTCATCATAACAAACCTAATTGATACATATCCATTCAATAGTGAGAACAATCAGTGGACCTTTGATTTGATCTCCAGGTCTTTCAAACATTACCCCTGCTTCCATTAGATGGTATGCAGAAACGAAGAGAAACAATGTGTATAAGCCTAGACCTTTCCATTTCCAGCTGGATTCATGATCTTCTGAAACCTCTTTTGGAGATGAACCCAGCTCCTAGCACTATAGAAGACCAAAGAATCCTGGAGAATAGCTTTTCACAAAACAAACATCTTATATCTGACTCAACAACTGGACTTCAAATACGATGCAGCATATGAATAAGCCTAAACAGGGTAGGTACTGGTCATGGCTGGTGTCATATCATGGCTACCTGATACACAAGTGGCACCTTAAAACTTTGCCCAGCTGTAACTGTGGAAACCTTGATCAAACCATGGGGCACATAATAATATTCTGCCTTCAACAGCTGCTCTCCTGTAGTGTACTGGAATGAAGTTAAAACTATGCAAGTGATTCCTCCTCCAAGAAGCAGAAGCAGCATGTTGGAAATTTTCTGTCAGCAGAATAACCAAACCAAGTTATTCCCAAGAAGGGTTAAGTGAAGTACCAGCACACTGTATTTCTTTAATGGTCTAGGTTATACTGAAATGCAGTCTGTGATTCCCTAAAGAACCGTCAGTTAACCACACTGCACGGGCCAATACTTTTCGAACTTCCGTGCCTGAACATTGCCATGTTGAGGTCAGGAAAGGACTGCATGTCAGAACCAACAGATCTGACCTTCTCCTGGACTCAGCACCAAGTCCAGAGGCAGAGATCAACAATTCTGAACTGAAGAACTCCTCAGCTTTATGCTAGAAAGATTAGTAGTTTTGTTTTAAATAATGAATGCAGTATCATTTAAGTGGGGTTTTTTGGTAAATTTTGTTATAAATATTAAAAAAAAACTTTTAAAATATTTCAACTGCACTGAACATCTCATTAGATCCATGGGGCTGTGAACGATTAAGGTGGCTACGAGGAGAAGTGCAAGCAGGATGAATGAATGACCTAGATCATAATCAGACTATTTTCTATTCACTGGAGACATTTGTTTATTTGGCAGTTTGTATATACACCTGCTCAAAGAAGGATTTCCATCTCTTACTATCTTTCCATTGTAACTTTTGCAATAGTCACCATGTAATTGAAACTGCCAATTTTTTGAAGCCCGGCTAAAATCCCAATTAGAACATACACATCTTGCCTATTTTCATAAGCCCCAGCTTAAATTTATCATCATTTATTAATTAAGTGGAAGATACCCTCTCACTTTCTCATGGTATACAGCTATGCTCATCATCTATTCCATGATAACCTTTTGATTTTGCCCAATGATGCACACAGGCAGATTCGTTTAACAGATAAGCCTACCACTCACAGGCAGTCATTTCAAACAGCTATACAGCCAGTTTATGAAGTTTTAAACATTTCAAGGAACATAACCTGCTAAAGATGTACAAAATTATAAAGGGCTTGAATAAAATATATTGAGGTAAAAGCAATTTCTCCTACCAATAAGCATAGATATGAAAATATAAACATATGGCCTTTATTAAAAGAAGTATTAGAATTTATTTTCCAAAAGCAATGGTGGAAGTAAAATTAAAACCCTTTCAAAGGGGCATGAAGATTTATTGATAAAGGTACTATTCAAATGTGGAGGAAAAGTTGAGAGCAAAGGCAGTAATTAATAGCTCTATCAGAGGCTGACTCAAGCACAACTGGCTGAATGGCAGACCCTTAGTTATCTGAAGGAAGAACAATGGTAATTTAATTTTGCTCCATTTGCTACAGGCAAGTCTAAATGAGTTACAAGTGGAGTCTGGCTCAAAAATCATTGTTACTTTAAACAAGCAAGCAAGCACTGGACTGTGACTTCTGTAAGCTGAAATGAAAATATAAAAATAAGAGAATGAATGCCCTCAGCAGCCCACAGTTGTTTAATCAGCTGCCCACTGCTGTTGTTTGAAGTACTGTTGAGTGTTAATTAGCTCTAAATAGCAAGAAGAGGTAAGCAAAGATCACCCAGAGTTAATTGCTGCTAATAATAATTTGGGCACCAGTCAAAGCAAATAAGAAAACAAGATTTGCATTTAATTAATTACAAGACAAACAAAAGATTTTTAAAAAATAAAATCAACAGATTACAATCATTCACCCAAATAAAAATGATTAATAAGAAAGTACACTACATACCTGCATTTTTACTAAAAAGTTGTGATGAAATACTGAAAAAAGGGTACTTTGATCCTACTTGGTATCTTGCACTATTTACAATCTTAACTTAGTTCCAAACAATATGGTGGAAATGGACCAGTATGCTCTTCCTTGTTCTGTTTAGTGGCAGAGTCAAGCAAGAAAATCATGAGTGTGAACTTGTACTTAATTTTCTGTGGCAAAAGGCATCAGCTCTCAGAATTTATGACTCAATTTACAAAATGGTATTTTAATTTAATCTATCTGGATCAATAGAAGCAGGCACCTGTCAGTCAAATCAAAAAAAAGAGCAGCCACCAGAAAATATGAGAAATAAGCAAGTTTCACTTCTAAGTTGCTGTTTGGCTTAATTCTTTTTTTAAAATGCTGAACATTCACTTAACAGGAGTTTTCAACGCACTTTCCACCGTGAAAAGAAGCAAACCTTTCCATTTTCAACAGTGCTCCTGCCTGTAGTCAAACTCTAAGCATCAGGAAACCATTTATTAAAGACCAGTACAACCATTTACTTAATTAGTGCTAGCATTAAATAAATTATTACCTAAAGGAGGCTGATAGATAAACAACCTTGCACTACAGTTACAAGCAAAATGATCCAGTTCCAAATAGAAAAAAGTGAATCATTTAACTATTTGCTCAGAATCCCAGGAACCAGGGAAGTGGATTGTCACCATCCACCCTGACAGCCACCAAAGCAGCTGAACCTGTGATCACAGTGGAGGACGTAAGATCAGTCTTCCGGAGAGTGAACACGAGGAAAGCACCTGGCCCAGATGGTGTCCCTGGCAGTGTGCTCAGATCTTATGCTGATCAGCTAGCATAAGTATTTGCGGCCATATTCAACCTCTCCCTGCTTCAATCTCAGGTTCCCTCCTGTTTTAAGAAGACCACTATCATCCCAGTACCAAAGAAAAGCAAGGTAACATGCCTCAATGACTACTGACCAGTGGCTCTGACATCCACCATCATGAAGTGCTTTGAGAGGTTGGTCATGGCACGCATCTACTTCAGCCTACCAGACAACTTGGACCAATTGCAATTCGCCTATCGGCGAAACAGGTCTACAGCGGACATCATCTCCCTGGCCCTACACTCAGCTCTGGAGCATCTGGACAGTAAAGAAACATACATTAGACTATTGTTTATTGACTACAGCTCTGCCTTCAATACTATAATTCCAAGCAAGCTTGTCACCAAACTCCAAGACCTAGGACTCAACACCTCCTTCTCTAACTGGATCCTTGACTTTCTAACAAACAGACCACAATCAGTGAGGATAGGCAGCAATACCTCCGGCACGATTATTCTCAACACTTGTGCCCCACAAGGCTTCATCCTCAGCCCCCTACTCCCTATATACTCATGACTGTGTGGCCAGATTCTGCTCTAACTCCATCTACAAGTTTGCAGATGATACCACCGTTGTAGGCCGTATCTCAAACAGCGATGAGTTGGAGTACAAGAAGGAGATAGAGAGCTTAGTGGAATGGTGTCATGACAACAACCTTTCCCTCAATGTCAGCAAAACAAAAGAGCTGGTCATTGACTTCAGGAAAGGGGGCGGTGTACATGCATCTGTCTACATCAATGGTGCTGAGGTTGAGAGGGTTGAGAGCTTCAAGTTCCTGAGAGTGAACATCACCAACAGCCTGTCCTGGTCAAATCACGTAGATGCCATGGCCAAGAAAGCTCACCAGTGCCTCTACTTCCTCAGGAGGCTAAAGAAATTTGGTTTGTCCCCTTTCACTCTCATCAACTTTTATCGATGCACCATACGAAGCATCCTATCTGGATGTATCACGGCTTGGTACGGCAATTGCTCTGCCCAGGACCACAAGAAGCTGCAGAGAAGTTGTGGGGTCAGCCCAGTGCGTCACGGACACCAGCCTCCCCTCCTTGGTCTCTGTCTTTACCTCTCGTTGTCTTGGTGAAGCAGCCAGCATAATCAAAGACCCCACCCACCCGGGACATTCTCTCTTCTCTCCTCTTCCATCGGGTAGAAGATACAGGAGCCTGAAGGCACATACCATCAGACTTAAGGACAGCTTCTACTCCACTGTGATAAGACTATTGAACAGTTCCCTCATACAATGAGATGGACTATGATCTCACGATCTACCTTGTTGTGACCTTGCACCTTATTGCACTGCACTTTCTCTGTAGCTGTGACACTTTACTCTGTACTGTTATTGTTTATACCTGTACTACATCAATGCACTCTGTACTAACTCAATGTAACTGCACTGTGTAATGAATTGACCTGTATGATCGGTTTGTAAGACAAACTTTTCACTGTACCTCAGTACAAGTGACAATAATAAACCAATACCAATACCAAGGAAGACATCTCGCAGTGTTATGTGAATGTGTGGAATATATTTAGTACTTTTCTGATAAACATGTTTTACTGACTTTCACCTCCCCCTATGCCCCACTACAAAACTCTCCCTCCTACGTTACTTAAAGTCTGGGCTTCATATGTTTAGGTCTATATAACAGTGGTTCTCTAGCTAAATTTTTTATTATTGTTGACCAGTTTTCACATGAGAGTCTGTGCACCAGTTAGTGGTGTAAAAGGGATGGCTAACTGTGCCTAGGATTGTCCATTCCAAACATCACTGAACACCAATTTCCCTCCCTGGCTTAGAAATGCTTGAAACAAACTAGCATTCTAACAAGCATCCTCCACATTTAGACTAGTTATTTTGGCAGAGACCAAAATTTGAACTGAGGTCTTTTTCCTATGTGGGCCAGTACCAAAATATGTAATGGATTACTTATTATTCAACAAAATGAACTCTCAGTTCTTCAGGAAGTGGTCTGAGAATGTGTCCGATTGTGTAGGAAAGAGGCAGTTAGCAACTTGTACTCTCACAGCTCAGGATACGAGTGTGTTTAGGTCTTTACAAAATCTGCCAAATACTTCACAAAGTTGTGCCAAGATGTGAGCACGACTGATTAGATTCCTGAAATTGGAATCTGAAATTCAGAATGCAAGCCAGAGAACAAGCTATTGTAATTTACAACCTGGGGCTGGGACTTCATCAAGTTTCTTTCTTTTTCAATCTTTTTATTAATTTTCAAATTAGAACAAAATAATATATATAACATTAGTAATTATACATATGGTGCTAAGAGATCAGGATAGCAATCATAACAGTTAAAATATATAATCACAAGGAGTAAAAAAAAGTAATCTAGACCACCCGTTCTCTTAATAAGTGAACAAATACAAAAGGAAAGATTGAAAAGAAATGAAATTTAATTACATGAAAGAACCCCCAAATCAAAAAAATATTGATAATAAACCAAAAAAAAACTTCAAAAAAAAACTCAACTGACATTTCTTCAATTAAAAAGAAAAAGAAACATTACTATGTCGTCAACTCCGCTCCTCTGCAGTCAAAGGTTATTGAAAGGGATCTGAGAAAGGTCAGCTTATATCATATGGAAATATTGAATAAATGGACTCTAAACTTCCTCAAATTTAAGCAAAGGATCAACAGTACCACACCTAATTTTTTCTAAGTATAAACATGCTATAGTTTAAGAAAACCACTGAAAAGTGGTGGGAGGCATTGGATCCTTCCATTTGAACAAAATGGATCGGTTGGCCGTTAATGTGACAAAGGCGATCATACGACGAGCAGAAGCAGACAAATGGCGAGACTCCATCACTGGTAACCCAAAAATTGCAGTAATAGGATGAGGTTGTAAATCAATATTCAATACAGATGAAATAATGTTAAAAATATCTTTCCAATATTTTTCCAAAAGGGGACAGGACCAAAACATATGTGTCAGGGAAGCCACTTTCGAATTACATCTGTCACATATAGGATTTATATGATGATAAAAACGGGCTAACTTGTCCTTACACATATCGGTCCTGTGAACCACCTTAAACTGTATCAAAGAGTGTCTAGCACACACAGATGTATTAACTAATTGAAGAATATTCTTCCATGTCTCTGTAGGTAAAAGTATCTGGAGTTCTCTTTCCCATTCATTCTTAATTTTATCAAGTTCCTCTGAATGTATTTTCATAATCCGATCTTAAATTATTGCTATCAGGCCTTTCTGATAAGGATTAAAAACTAAAACTTTTTCCATAATTTCAATTTTATATGGTGTCGGAAAAGAAGGTAAAGTAACTTTTAAATAATTTCTAATCTGTAATATCAAAAAAAATGTGATCTAGGCAAATTGTATTTATTAGACAACTGTTCAAAAGATAAAAAAAACAGTTGTCAATGAATAAATCTCGAAAACATGTTATACCCTTCATTTTCCATAAGGAAAAAGCTGAGTCAATTCTATTTGGTTGAAATTAAAAATTAGATTGAATAGGACTTGATGAATTAAATTTATTCAATTCAAAGAATTTATGAAATTGAAACCATATCCGTATTGTATGTTTAACTATTGGAATAGTCATTTGTTTACCCAATTTACTAAGTGCAAAAGGGAATGAAGCTCCTAAAATAGAAAGTAATGAAAATCCTTGCACTGATTCACACTCAAGGTGTACCCAACAGGAACAATGAGTTGCATCTAAATCTTGTGCCCAGAAAATTGAGTATCTAATATTAAATGCCCAATAGTAAAATCTAAAATTAGGCAAAGCCATACCACCATCCTTTTTTAATCTTTGTAAATATTTCTTACTTAACCTTGGGTTTTTATTCTGCCATATACATGAAAGACTTATGGAATCAATAGTGTTGAAAAAGGATTTTGAAATAAAGGTTGGAATTGCCTGAAATAGATACAAAAATTTTGGTAAAATATTCATCTTAACTGCATTAATTCAACCAATCAATGATAAAGAGAATGGGGACCATTTAGTGAATAATTGTTTAACATAATTAATTAAAGGTAAAAAGTTCACTTTAAATAAGTCCTTGTGTTTCTTGGTAATTTTAACACCCAGGTACGAAAAGTAATCAGTCACTAATCTAAATGATACTTGCCTATAAATTGGGACTTGCATGTTTAATGGGAAAAGTTCACTCTTATTAAGATTTAATTTATAACCAGAGAAAATACTAAACTGAGCAAGTAGTGATAATACTGTTGGAATAGATTTCTCCGGGTTAGAGATATAAAGTAACAGGTCATCTGCATAAAGAGATATCTTCTGAGTCCCCTTTCCACGAGTAATACCAAATATGTTAGAAGAATCCCAAATGGCAATTGCCAAAGGTTCCAAAGCAATATTAAATAATAAAGGACTCAAAGGGCAACCTTGCCTAGTACCTCGAAAAAGCCTGAACAAGGGGGATCTCTGATTATTAGTAAGTATTGAAGCCATAGGTGTGTGGTAAATCAATATGATCGTGGATATGAAATATGAACTAAAATTAAATTTCTCAAGCATGTTAAATAAATATTCCCATTCGACTCTATCAAACGCCTTCTCGGCATCCAACGAAATAACACATTCTAGAATTACAGAAGAAGGGGTATATATAATATTCATTAACCTCCTAATATTAAAATGCAAATAGCGATTCTTAATGAATCCTGTCTGGTCATTAGGAATAATTTGTGGAATTACCTTTTCCAGTCTAGAAGCCAATATTTTGGAAAAAATTTTAGAATCCACATTCAATAAAGAAATAGGTCTATAAGATGCATATTCAGTGGGATCTTTATCCTTTTTAAGAATTAAATAAATAGTTGCTTCATAAAAAGATTGTGGTAATTTACCCACTGATAGGGCATCTTTAAAAATTTTACCTAACCAGGGAGAGAGAAGGTCAGAAAAGGATTTTCAAAATTCAACTGTATACCCATCAGGACCAGGAGTTTTACCCGAATTCATTGAAGAAATTACTTTCTTTATTTCTTCCTCCGAAATTGGTACATCTAATAATAAACGTTCATTAAGTGATAATTTCGGAGTCTTCAAATTCCTTAAAAATTCATGCATTAATGTAGAATTGTCAGGAGATTCTGATTGATGTAAAGAAGTATAAAATTCTTGAAAAGATACGTTAATTTGATCATGGTCTACCGTGTAGTTACCATCTCATTTACGAACTTTAATAATTTGACGTTTAGTTGAAACAGCTTTCAGTTGGTTGGCCAACAATTTACCAGATTTATCACCATGTATATAAAACTGACTTTTGGTTTTGAGTAATTGATTTCCAATTGGAGATGTTAATAATAAACTGTGTTGTAATTGAAGTTCTGTTCTCTTTTTATAGAGCTCCAAACTAGGAACATCAGAGTTTTTTTCTATCGATTTCTTTAATCTTATCAGCCAATATACGTAATTCATTATTAGTTTGTTTTCTCAGTCCAGCAGAGTATGAAATAATTTGACCGCGGATATAAGCTTTAAAAGTATCCCATAATATCCCACTGGAAATTTCTTTAGTAAAATTAGTTGAGAAGAAAAAGGAAATCTGTTCTCTAATAAAATGAACAAAGTCTAAATCTTGCAATAAAGAAGGATTGAGTCGCCATTGTCTAGCACCAGAGGGTATGTTCATTAATTTAATTGATAATTTCAATGGCGCATGATCGGAAATGGCAATTGCATCATACTTACAGTCAGTAACAAGTGGTACTAGTCGTGCATCAAGAAAAAAGTAATCAATTCTAGAGCAATTATGATAAACATGAGAAAAGAATAAAAACCCTTTATCATTTGAGTGTAGAAATCTCCAAACTTCTAAAATTCCAGAATCAACCAAGGAGTTGATAAAAACAGATTTGTTAGTAAGTGCAAGATTCGACACAGATCTATCCATTGAGGGGTTTAAACAACAATTAAAATCTCCACCCATAAGCAACATATATTCGTTTAAATTAGGAAAAAATGCAAATAAATGTTTAAAAAACTCAGGAAGACCCACATTAGGTGCATAAACATTAACCATAACAACTTTTTCGTTATGAAGTAAGCCAGTAATTATTAAAAATCTACCATTCGGGTCTGAAATTGTCTCATGATGAACAAATGAAATTGAGGAGTCTATAAAAATAGAGACTCCTTTCACCTTTGCTTGTGAGTTAGAATGAAACTGCTGACCTCTCCAAAATCTAAAAAAGCACTGATAATCCTCTTTCCTGATACACGTCTCCTGCGTAAAAATAATCTGAGCATTCAATCTATGAAAAACTTTAAAGATCTTCTTACGCTTAATTGGATTATTCGAGCCGTTTGTATTCCATGTAACGAAATTAATCATCTTATCCATTTTAATAGACTAAAAAACATATGGTATGTAAAGGGTTAACCTTGTTGCTAAGGAGATTCATTAACAAGAAGAGGAAAAAAAGTTCAAAGAGGAGCCGGATATGACGACAGTTCAGACATATTTGTAGTTTATCAGTCCAGAGGAAAAAATCAACTAACCTAAAAACAGCCCCACTCCCCACCCAACAAAGCCCAAAAACTGGCCAATAGACAGCCAGAATGCTACCCACTATTGTTTAACCCTGACCTTTTGGTAGCATGTCTCCAAATTTAAAAGAATGCAGTACACCATCTATAGACTATACAAAAGATAGATTAGCCAAAATAATTTTTCAAATTGTAGACAGACTTTCAAAAAAATACAGTCTTATTTTAATTCCAAAGAGAAGAAGGCAATCAGTCACTCAGTTAAATACTTAATTACCCAAACAGAACATTAAAAATGTTAAAGTAAAATAATAGAGAAAAAAAATTAAAATTATTCCCTTTGCTGAATAAAACTACAAAACAAAAGAATTAAAAACAAAAGCTAGCAGGTTATCTGATCCTGCAGGTTGCAGGAGCTTGCTGTGTGCAGATATCCATGTTCCAGAACCAAGCACGAAAAAATTAACAAAGGGCAGGAAAATATCTCCGGGCATAAAAAGCGTTTAAACCTGTAAGTTAATCATTGCTTAGTAGACCAATTAAGTATAAAGTCAAAGAAAAGCACACTTCTTGACCATCTGGAGACAAAAAGTTAAACTTCATCAAGTTTCTAGTCATAATTTATTTCAGGCAATAGTAATATTGGAGTCTTAGGTGAAATAGTGCTGCTGAACATGGATCAATGAATTGAATTTGAGAGTTGAGAGTGAATACACTTGACAGCGGGCAATATTTGACTGAGTATGGCCTCAGGAAATCTAGGCAAAACTAAAGTCCATGGGCATCGTAAGCAAAATACTCCAACTCACAAAACAGAAAGTGGCTTTGGTTATCGTAGGTCAAATCATCCTAGTTCCAAGACATCTCAGGGCAGTGTCCTCAACCCAACCATCTTCAGCTGCATCATCATCACCTATATTCTTTAAGGTAAAAATGGAAATGTCCGCTAATGATTGTGCAATGTTAAATTCCATTGCAACTCCTCGCGAAATGAAAGAGACCACATCTGCATGCAGCACCGGCTAGAAAACATTCAGCTGCAAGAAAATTTGGGCTATGACCATCAACACGAGAGATTCTAAACACAAATCCCTGACATTCAATGGCATTACCACTGCAGAGTCCCTCAACATCCTGACCAGAAACTTAACTATACTTTTCATGCCCGTGACCTCTACCATGATGAAGGACAAGCATTTCAGACCCAAGAGAACATCACCACCTGCATGTTTGCCTCCAAGTCACATGACTTCCTGATTTGGAAGTATATCACCACTGTTTCATCATCACTGGGTCTAAATCCTGGAACTCCCTACCAACAGTATTACAGTTGCTCAAGGGTAGTACCTCACCACTGCTTTCTCAAGGACAATGAGGTTAAGGCAATAAATACTAGCCTTGCCAGCAACACCCTGATCCCAAAACTGAATAAGTAAGGAAAACAGAATCACTGGGTCAGCTTCCACATGCATATTGAAACAGTCAGTTTCATCTCACTGCCTCCAGTGACCAAATGCTTTTGAGCAAACATGAGACCTGAAAGAACTAAGTTGTCCTCATGCTGATTGTCAGTAAACCAAGACTAATGATAACGACCTCTTTGCCTCTGAGCCTGATCCCATCAATGCTCTGTGGCCAGCTAAAGTAGAGCCAGATATTTTAGAATATTAATGTCCTTCTGACTGAACTCCACCATCACATCCACATCATTACTATCATCCTTTAAATTTCATTCATTCCTTTCTGTTGTTGAGATCCTATTACAATTAAAGTCATCAAGTGGTAATAAAGTATGACTTTGGTACTTTACTAGATCCACTTTTACCATTGTAAAGTATCCCACCTTAAGCTTCTGCATATTCTAGCATATTACTCCATTTCTGTATATTATGCCTAACACTTTGTTTCCTCCATATCACCAATAGCAGCTGCTTTAGTCAGTACACTCCTAACTGGGGCTTTCTACACAATTCAATTTCTTGGTTTTTATCTAAAAGTCAGTTTCTATTTTATTGCTGAATAAATACCTCATCATTGTCCTTTTAATAAACATGAAACATCTTTGAGGACGAGGACTATATGAAATGTAAACTTCTGTTGTGGTGCACTTCTTGTTGAGATGTGCAAGTTGATCCCAGCGTCAACAGTAGTAGACCTACAACACCAGTATATCACACTTGGCCAGACAGCAAAATTGTCTTGCCATGCGCAATATCTATAAATGCATATTGCATTCATACACACAAAAGGACATGTTATATGTTCCATGATCATAAGGTTATCACCCAATATATAGAAGAGCAGTCTGAAAATAATATCATTTTAAATATATTAAGTGGGAGAACTAAGGAGTCTTTCACATTATGAAAATAATGCAGTGTTGAATACAATTTTGTTGAGGAATTACTTTTTCCAAGTAAATGCACTTTTATTTGGTTCCAGCTGAATCAATACTATTTCATCAGGACTCAGCCTGGACTAACGTCTATTACTCCTGTTGGAAATAGCTAACGATTTAGTGTAGCATGGAGGGGATACTGAATTGTCGGAAGAATTGATTTTCAAATGAGTTCTAAAACCAAGGTTCCAGTTAAATGGTCACACAGATTTAAAAGATCCCATGGTACTATTCAAAGAAATCAGAGTTCTTTAAAAAGTCCTGGTCAATATTTGTCAACATTTGTGGGTCAGCACCTGGAATACTGTGTGCTGTTCTGGTGACCATACTATAGGAAGGATGTGATTAAGCTAGAGAGTGCAGAAAAGATTCACAAGGATGTTGTCGGGACTGGAGGACAGACTAGGTAGACTGGAACTGCTTTCCCTGCAAAAGAGGCTGAGGGGTGACCTTATAGACATTTACAAAATCATAAGGAACATAGATGGATTGTCACAGTCTTTTTCCCAGGGCAGGGGGGTCTGAAATGAGGGCATGGGTTAGTGAGAGGAGACCAAGATTTAATGGGGACCTAGGAGGCAAGGTTTTTCCACACAGAGGATGGTCAGTCTATAGAATGAGCTGCTGGAAGTAGTGGTAGATGTGGGTACAATTAGAATGGTTCAACGAAATTTGGACATGTACATGGATAAGAAGGGTTTAGAGGGATATGCGTGAAATACAGGTAAATGGGACTAGCTCAGGAAGATATTGGTCAGCATGGATGAGTTGGGTTGAAGGGCCTGTTTCCATGCACAATAACTCTATGATTCTAAAACTCCATTCATCTGGCATGGTCAGGACTTTGGTTGTGCCAGACCAGAATATTATCCAAACTATAAGATATTATTTTATTAATACTCCAACAGACTTTTAGTTCAATTTTAAAAGATATTACACGATAACATTTCAGTAAACCCAGTAAGTTTCAAGGGAGCCCTGAAAACAGCACCAGGTAAGTTTCAAGTAAGGACAGCTAACAGAACCGAGTGAGTTTAAAAGCAAGCACTGGAACTCGGGCCTCAGCGAGTAGACAGGGACCAAGGGAACTTGGGTCCAGTGTTAGCAGAAGGTGCAAAACATCACCTGGTGAGCAGAAGCCGAACCATCAAGATTTCCAAATGGTTGGATAGCAGATTACTGGAGTTTTACTAATAGCCTTCAATCACCACAACTAAAAAGTAGCTTAGTCAACATTTATCACGTTGCTATTGGTAAATCCTTAATGTGGAAACATTATTGCTGATTTTTTTCCTACTAAGTAATCATATATTTTCCACCTTGGGAGGCGAGGTGAAATTTTCTACATCAACACCAACATGTTGAATCAAGTACAAGTTAGAACAGAACCTCTAATAGGAACCAGCTGTATCTTGTACAGCAAAGGAAGTTGTCCTCCCACAATATATTTTGGATAATTTAAAAGCATGAACTGTTATAACCTTTGATATGCACTCAGCTGCTTTACAGTATTTGGCTGATTTCATTTTTTAATAGTTTTTACTGCAAGTTCTTTTGTTTTAAGGGAAAAAATCACAATGACCTTTTCTTAAGCTCCACTGAAACACCAATAAATTCTTTGCTCAATGTTCTGACTGGTGGTCATGAGCAATCACAGTACAAGAATTTACAATGAAATATAGGAAAGTAACTTATAATAAAATGATTCAGAGAAGATTTCAATTATAACTGGAGAGATTAACAAAAAGCAGACCTTTTCCCCACTTCATGACTTAAAATATGTAGACTCTAGCGGAAAGCATGAAAATACTGACCACAGTCAAGTAAGCTGCAGTGCAGACATTAATTATTATTTGTGCAATGAACACAGTAAAGTACAGAATTTAATGAAAGCAAAATGATTAGGATTTAGTTTCTTCGTAGTGTATGGTTACCAGAAAACTCATTTGTTCTCAAATCTCTACGTATACCTGCCTTGAAATGAAAGGCTTATGGGTGCAGGTAAATGTCTGAAAAGACTTACCCCTTCATTCATTTCTCCCTCAGGTCAGCATGGTCAAGAGAAGAGGTATTTACTTAATGTCCTCGCTCTTGGCACTGCAGAACCTGAAATTTGCAATAGGGTATACACTATCAACTACCGGGTGCGTATTACCTACTTTCCATTTAACATTCTAGTAGCTGAAATTATTAACAGGAAAATATATGTATACACCATCTGTGATCTAGCCAGATTTTGTTGGATTCAGTTCTGTCAAGCCATAGCTCTGCATATTGCCTGTTGCATTTGTCATTTAGCACACATTTGCTTCTGTTTCACAGCTTTGCCAGGCTAGCACCTCATTTTCAGGTATACCCAGTGTTGCTCTTCATCTGGCTTTTGATTCCTTATTGAACCAGGATTGGTATCCTTGGTTGTTGGTAATGGTATTGCAAGGGATTTTTTTTTTGTTTGAGCAGCAAGTTAAAGGCTGTAGTTGTACACAATTCTTATCATGCAGATGGCCCACTATGCATCATGGATTCTCAGTTTTTAGCTCCCAGACATGTAATGAATCTACCTTATTTAGCATGATTGTAACACCACAAAACACAATGGAAAGTGTTCCCAGTGTGAAGATGGGAATTTGTCTCTCCAAGAACTGTGTGGTGCTCACTTCGACTAGTACTACCATGGACAGATTTACCTGCAACAGGTAGAACGGAGAGGACATGGTCAAGTGGGTTTCTTTCTCATGTTAGTTCACTTATCATCTATTGCAAATTCTTCAAAGGCTTTGTCGTCCAGGACTTAACTGGCTTGGACTAGTGGCCTACTGAACTATTCTTGAGCAAGTCCTCTACCCAGAGTAAATGTTATGCTCTTGCTACTCTCAAGACTTCATCCAAGTATTGTTCAACATATCGAGTGTTACTGATCCTTCTGCTGAGGAAAGATGGCAGGTGGTAACCATCAGGAAATTTCTTTGACCACGATTGGCCTGATTCTAAGCAACTTCATGGGTGCCCAAGTACATATAGCCGTATTGCGACCTTTGGTGGATACATTTGCTTGTTAGGACAGGATGTACTCGTGGACTGGATGATACAATCTGTGATGTTGCTGTGCTTTCAGAGTCATACCTTACAACCAATATCATGCCTGCCTAGGCTGTGAAAGCTCTCATGATTTAGACACAAGTCCCCATATGATTGTTAGGAAGACTTTACAAAGTTGACTATGCTGAGTGGAATGGCTAGTTTTGTTCATTAATGCACTGGATTTTTTGCAACAGTGAATAGCTTCCTAGGCCATTTGAGAGGGTAGTCAGGAGTTAATTTAGTCCAATGGATCAGATGAAATCCCTGCAGACCTACTACATCCTGTCATGAAAGATGACAAAAAGTTAAAGCTGCTAAGTTCTTGGAGCTGCCTCCGCATGACCTGACTGTAGGAACACAAAAGTCAATGCTGAAGAATTTGTAACCATCTTCAGTCAGCAGTACCGACTGGATGATTTATTTCGACTTCTCCTGAAGTCCCCCATTACAGAAACAAATGATTTGACACATTCCACATAATATGAAGAAAAACATCACAGCAGTATATGCAGGAAAGACTACAAGAGCAGGCCTTAAGACTTGTACTCCAGAACCAGTAGCCCCTCTAGCCACTTGCATCTACTGCACCAAACATTTTGATAAAAAGAATATCAAGAGACAATATAGACTAAGTGACATGGTTTTAAAGGATATGTAAAAGCAGAGGAATATGGGTATATATTTGTACAAATCCTTGAGAGGTGCAGCACATATTGCAAGAATGGTTGGTAAAAGTACATGGTGTCCTGGGATTCATACAAAGAAGCACACAGTACAAAAGTTAAAACTATTATACAAAATACAACTGGAATATTGCATCCAACTCTTGAGTTGATTGTTTAGAAAGGATAGAGAGGTCTGATGGGGAAGGGACCACCAAAAAGATTTACTAGCATGGTTCTGAGGATAAGGAATTTCCATTTTAACGTTCAAATGGAGAAGATGGGGTTGTTGTGGATCCTGAGAAAGGAGTACAAGACAAAGACTGGTTTAGATAGGGTAAAGGGAAGTTCTTCCCATTAGTCCCATTGTTCAAGGATCCGAGGATACATATTTAAAATTATGGGTAGAATGTACATGTGGGATGTATGGAAAAACTATATTTATGATCTGGAGTTAACTACCTGTAAGATTAGCGGAATGTAGTATTTTCACTGCAAGATTTGATTATGCGAGTACTGCTGTGTTAAGCCTCATGAATCTGTGGAGCAATTTATACATCAGTCCCCTGACACTTATACGTGCCATCAAAGGAGAATTGGAGAGAATAATAGTGGCATGCAAAAGTTTGGGCACCCCGGTCAAAATTTCTGTTACTGTGAATAGTTAAGTGAGTAGAAAATGAACTGATCTCCAAAAGTCATAAAGTTAAACATGAAACATTCTTTTCAACATTTTAAGCAAGATTAGTGTACTACTTTTGTTTTGTACAATTTTAGAGTGAAAAAAGGAAAGGAGCACCATGCAAAAGTCTGGGCAACCCAAGAGATTTGAGCTTTCATAACTTTTACCAAGGTCTTAGACCTTCATTAGCTTGTTAGGGCTATGGCTTGTTCACAGTCAGCGTTAGGAAAGGCAGGTGATGCAAATTTCAAAGCTTTATGAATACCCTGACTCCTCAAACCTTGTCCCAACAATCAGCAGCCATGGACTCCTCTAAGCAGCTGCCTAGCACTCTGAAAATTAAAATAAATGATGCCCACAAAGCAGGAGAAGGCTATAAGAAGATAGCAAAGTGTTTTCAGGTAGCCGTTTCCTCAGTTCGTAATGTAATTAAGAAATGGCAGTTAACAGGAACAGTGGAGGTCAAGCTGAGGTCTGGAAGACCATGAAAACTTTCCAAGAGAACTGCTGGTAGGATTGCTAGAAAGGCAAATCAAAACCCCTGTTTGACTGCAAAAGACTTTCAGGAAGATTTAGCAGACTCTGGAGTGGTGGTGCACTGTTCTACTGTGCAGTGACACCTGCACAAATATGACCTTCATGGAAGAGTCATCAGAAGAAAACCTTTCCTGCGTCCTCACCACAAAATTCAGCATCAGAAGTTTGCAAAGCAACGTCTAAACAAGTCTGAGGCATTTTAGAAACAAGTCCTGTGGACTGATGAAGTTAAAATAGAACTTCTTGGCCACAATGAGCAAAGGTATGTTTGGAGAAAAAAGGGTGCAGAATTTCATGAAAAGAACACCTCTCCAACTGTTAAGCGTGGGGGTGGATTGACCATGCTTTGGGCTTGTGTTGCAGCCAGTGGTATGGGGAATATTTCACTGGGAGAGGGAAGAATGAATTCAATTAAATACCAGCAAATTCTGGAAGCAAACATCACACCGTCTGTAAAAAAAAAGCTGGAGATGAAAAGAGGATCACTTCCACAACAGGAAAACGATCCTAAGCACACCTCAAAATCCACAATGGACTACCTCAAGAGGCACAAGCTGAAGGTTTTGCCATGGCCCTCACAGTCCCCTCACCTAAACATCATCGAAAATCTGTGGATAGACCTCAAAAGAGCAGTGCATGCAAGACGGCCTAAGAATCTCACAGAACTAGAAGTCCTTTGCAAGGAAGAATGGGCGAAAATCCCCCAAACAAGAATTGAAAGACCCTTAGCTGGCTACAGAAAGCGTTTACAAACTGTGATACTTGCCAAAGGGGGTGTTACTAAGTACTGACTATGCCGGGTGCCCAAACTTTTGCTTCTGGCCCTTTACCTTTTTTCCTATTTTGAAACTGTAAAAGATGGAAATAAAAAAGTAATCTTGCTTAAAATAGTAAAGAAATGTGTCACCTTTAACTTTATGCCTTTTGGAAATCAGGTCTTCTTTTACTCGCTTAGCTATTCACAGTAACAGAAATTTTGACCAGGGTTGCCCAAACTTTTACATGCCACTGTCTGTGGAGCAATTTATATATCAGTCCCCGATACTTATACGTGCCATCAAAGGAGGATTGGAGAGAATAATTTGCAGGGCAGTGAGGAAAGAGCAAGGGAAGGGGATGGGAAGATTGTTCAACGAGCAGATGGCATAGACTCAAAGAGCTGAAATGGCCTCCTTCAATACCATAACAATTCTATACTTCCATGTGGAAAATTGTTCAGGTATACCCTGCCCAAAAGAAACACGGCAATTATCATTCAAGCAGTCAAGTCTTAATCATCAACAAAGTGGTGGAAGATGTCACTGACATCATCATCAAGCACCATTTACTCACTGACAATATTCAGTTTGGGATTCACCAGGACCACTCATAAGAAAAACAGTGGGACTGGATCATTCCATCTCTTGTGGCTGCTCTACCATTCAAATAAGATCATAACTGATCTTTTACTTCAGTGCCACTTTCATAGTGCAGGAAAGGTTATGCGATTCTCCTAACATCCAAAGATCTATCAATCCATGCCTTGACTATACTCTGCGACTTAGCCTCCTGGGAAAAGAATTCTAAAGATTCACAACCGTTTGGGTGAAGAAATTTCCTTTCCTCTTAGTCCTGAATGGGCAACGCCTTATTTTGTGACTGCAACCCCAAGTTCTAAACACAACAGCCAGGCAAACATCATCCCTTCATCTACTTTGTCAAACTCCTAAAGAATTTTATATATGTTCCAATGAGGTCATCCCTCATTCTTCTAAACTTGAGAGCATAGGTCCAGTCTTCTTCATCTTTCCTTATACAACAAACCTGCCATCTTAGAAATCAATCTGGTGAACTTTGCTGCACTCCGTCTATCATAAGTACATAATTTCCAGGGTAGTGAGACCAGTTCTTTGCACGATATTCCAGACGTGATCTCATGAGAGCCTGATATGATTGCAGCAAAACATTTGTACTCAATCCTCTTACAATAAAGGCCAACATTCCACTTGCCTTCCTAAATGCTGCATCTGCAACGTCAACTTTCAGTGACTAGCAAAAATGTTCAGGTACTTCCACTTTTCATTCTCTCACCATTTAAAAATATACCATTTCTAGTTTTTTTTTTTACACACTAAAGTTGATGACATCACATTTCTCCACATTATATTCCATCAGCCACATTCTCACCCACTCTCTTAGCCTGCATAACCCCCCAGGTCTCCCTGCATTCTTCTCACAACCCGCACTGCCAGCCAGCTTTTATCAGAAGCAAATCTGGATATACTTACACTTCGTCCCCTCATCCAAATCATTGACATAGATGCTAACCAACTGGAGCCCAATACTAGTCCCCATTAGTCACTGCATTCTGACTGGAAAATGATTCATTTATTCCTGCATTGTTTTTTTACCCATTAACCAATCCTCAGTTCATACTAGTATATTATCCCTAATCCATGTGCTCTAATTATATTGAACAGAGTCTTGTGTGGCACCTTATTGAAGAACTTTTGAATGTCTACTTATCTTTTTCTGCTAGTTATAATCTCAAAGAATATTTATTAAACTTCATTTCCCTTTTGCTCTGTCCTATTCTAAGTATCCTGTTGTCACTTCCTTAATAATAGATTATAGCATTTTCCCACCATTGATGTAACGCAAACAGCTGTGGTGTTACCTATTTTCTCTATCTCCTTTCTTAAGTCATAGGGTTATATTTTCTATCTACCAATCTTTTGGAACCATTCCAAAATCTGTGGAATTTTAGTGGATGTACTGGTTGCCATCTTCCATCTCCATTGCTACATCTTTCAAAAGCCTGGTATGCAAGCCACCAAGTCCTGAGAAGTTATTGGGATCAGACCCATTAATTTTCAAATAACAATGAGTCGTTGTACAGGAAAGAGATAGAGAGCTTAGTGACATGGTGTCATGAGAACAACCTTTCCCTCAATGTCAGCAAATGTTGGTCATTGACTTCAAGAAAGGGGGCGGTGTACATGCACCTGTCTACATCAATGGTGCTGAGGTCGAGAGGGTTGAGAGCTTCAAGTTCCACAGCCAAGAAAGCTCACCAGCACCTCTACTTCCTCAGGAGGCTAAAGAAATTTGGCATGTCCCCTTTGACTCTCATCAACTTCTATCAATGCACCACAGAAAGCATCCAATCTGGATGCATCATTGCTTGATATGACAACTGCTCTGCCCGGGACCACAAGGAACTGCAGAGAGCACATTACGGAAACCAGCCTCCTCTCCATGGACTCTGTCTATACCTCTCGCTGCCTTGGTGAAGCAGCCAGCATAATTAAAGACCCCGCCCACCTGGGTCATTCTCTCTTCTCCCCTCTCCCATCAGGCAGAAGATACAGGAGCCTGAGGGCACATACCACCAGGCTCAAGGACAGCTTCTATCCCACTGTTAGAAGACCATTAAATGGTTCCCTTCTATGATGAGTTGGACTCGACCTCATAATCTACCTTGTTAAGACCTTGCTACCTGCATTGCACTTCCTCTGTGGCGGTGACACTTTACTTTGTATTCTGTTATTGTTTTTACCCTGTCCTTCCTCAATGCATTGTGTAATGAATTGATCTGTATGAACGGCATGCAAGACAAGTTTTTCACCGTACTTCAGTACAAGTGACAATAATAAACCAATACCAATAAAGCCAATTTCATTCAACTTCTCATTCAACTTCTCATTCACTCTAGGCCTGATGTTTTCTACCATCTCTGGGAAATTTTCTGTCTCTCTTTCTATAAAGGCAGATATAAAAATATTTGTTTCTTGGCCATTCTTTTACTTGCAAATACATTTTCACATCTTCTGTTTGTAAGATTTGCACATCCTTTCTCTTTACATATCTGAAGAAGCCTTTTACACATTCCATGTATCATTACTACTTTGGCCCAAACATAGACAAAAGTGTTTGCCCTTTACATCAAGGACACATTTGACTGGGTATGGTTTAAAGAAGGCCCACATTAAACAGAAATAAACGTGAAACAAGGGGAAAATTCACCATTGGCAGGAGTCATATCTCATGCATAGAAAGATAGTTGTGCTTACTGGATTTAAATCTGAGCCCCTGGACATCACTACAGGAGTTCCCCAAGGCACCATCCTAGACCGAACCACATTCAGATGCTTCATCATTAACCTTATTTCTATTGTAAGGTCAGAAATGGGAATGTCAAATGACAATTCCATTCACAACTCCTCAAAAAACAATTACCCTACCTGCATGCAGCAAGACCTGGACAACAATTGTAGAAGGAACTGAGAATGTAAGAGTTAATGTTGTTCAGCTTGTTGTGGCCTAACTATAGTTGAGATGCATGATGTCCAGGTGTCTTGTGTAAATCAAAGTAGTAGTTAGTTAAGGGAGTATCCTGTCTTTGCGATAAGCAGTTGTCCTTGGAGCCTGGAGCTGTCTGCAACTTCAGATTGTAACATGATGAACTGCTGCTGAGTTACAAAGTACTTAAAGATAAGGAAAATAATGGATAATGAAGCAACGAGTAAATCATTCTAATTAAGAAAAAATAAATCATTAGAATAGCTTGGTATGTGAAACTTAGCACGTAGGCTTCTTTGCTTTAAGTATAAAAGAGGGACCCTGGCATTGAATCTTTGAGTGAATCTAATACAGAGCTCAGGTTACACTGTTTACTCTTTCTCTGTATCCCTCACTCCCGCTAGCGTTACAATAATAAAGCATTAATTGTAAGTTCTTTGGTTCTGCTGTTGTTTGATTTATTACAGAGCGCAGGCGACTTTTACACAATCAGACATGGGTTGATAAGTAGCAGGTAACATTCACTTCACATGTTTGAGTTAATGACTAGTCTAACTCCATCCCCTTGGCATTCAATGGCATTACCACAACATACTGGGGTCTTCCATTGACTAAAAGCTTAACTAAACCAGCTGCATAAATATTGTGGCTACAAGATGAAGCCTGATGATGGGTATCCTCAGGTGATTGACTCATCACCTGCCACCTCAGAAACTTTCTACTACCTGCACGGCACATAAGAGTATGACAGAACATTCTCCACATGCTTGGATGAGCTTGAATATTCAAGAAGCTCAGTACCATTTAGAACAAACCAGTTCATTTGGCTGGAACTGTATCCATCACCCTAAACATTTTGCGTCACCCTGGACGTTCACTCCCTCCAGTACTGACTCAAAAAGATGGCTCACCATCACCTCCTCAGAGCAATTAGCATCAGGATTAAATACTGCACTTTCCAGTGATGCCCTCATCCAAAAGAAAAATAATACTGAATTCTTTGAAATAACAGAATGGTTAGAAATGATAATGCCAAAAATAGAATAAGTATGGATTTTTGTAATGCCTTTGATCAGACTGTAGAATCATGATTAAGGTCAGAGAACATGCTCAGTAAGAGGTCATAAGTACTTAGACCTTCAAAAGGTCTATGTTTACCACTTACAGGAACAATTTGGATTCAACTGAATCAATTGGATCAAACTACCTACATTGGTGCAGTGCGTCTATACAAGATATCAATGAAGATTTTTGATAGTCCAGCTATCAACTACTATATGAATGCAGAAAGCAGAAAATTGACGTAAAATATAAAGGGGAATTATTTACCTTTTCCTAAAATATTTACTTTCTTAACTTTAATCACCAAACCACCAACATATACATTCTTCACAAGCAACAGTGAATCACAGTCTTGCTTCTACGTCAAGGACCCCTGCACTATGAAGAAAGCTTCATTCAGATTAAACAAACCATGGTCCCAAACAGCCTGCTGTTCTCAACATCATTGTTCATTTCAACTCTCACACAATATGAATACTTCCAGAAATTACAAAAGCCACACTGTGATTCTGTCCTTTTAGAAATTTTACAACTTGAAATATATGCAAGGATCCTGAAAATTTGCAAGAGTCATCAACAGTTTATTATATTGCAACAGACTCTTTAACAGAGTACTGATGGAAATCAATCAGAATGCAGAAGTGCATTATGAATACATTTTCAATAATTTTACTATGAGGAACATTCTTAGAAGGCTGTTGAGGAGTGAAAGAGACAGTGAGCATGGTTTAGGTAGAGACTTTCAAGATTCTGCTAGCTTTGGTGTAGTTCAAGACATAAAGAAGTTGCACCTTAAACAAGGGCTTGCAGAGACCAGGGTATGTGCTGAATGTAAGGCTGGAGGAGATTTCAGAGGTTTAACTAAATGAATCTAAGGATAGATTCAAAGAGAAAGATGAAGAATCAGAAATCTTTATGATGAAGGAGAGCCAATGAATTGCTGCTTTCCCACAAATTACCTTAATTATTCAAAATAAATACACAATTCAGTTGAAATTCATCTTCCTAAAAATGGACTAATGTTTGTTTTACATTGAAACTGGGCATTGTTAAATATTCTACAGCCTTTGCAAAATTTAAAAAACAGAAAGAACATTAGCTAGCAAATTAATAAGTTAGTACACCCTGCAGGCACACAGCAGTATCTTGTCTTTAAACAATGTTAACAGCAGTATGTTTTTTTTCTTAAACAACGAGAGTCACCATAATTATGAACAACTAATCTCAAAGTAGGTTATTAAATGTTCCCTTGTTCTTGAAAAATACTGGAAATCTAAGTCTTGGTGTAAGAGTGAAACAGTTAACAATGTGTTTAATTCTCTAATTTCTTACTGTCCAAGCAGTACTAGTTATTAGCTTGAGATGTTACCATTGCATCCAAATACATCTACAAGCTAATCCTAAAACTAAATCATAGAACAGTATAACAAGGAGGTCATTCAACTCAGTTTCTGCATTGGTTTCTCGGAGGAATCAAGTTAGTTCTACACCCTGCTCCTTCCTTGTGCCCCTCCAAATGTTTCTCCTTAATTTAATTGCCAAGAGAATCATACAGCATGGAAATAAGTCCTTTGGCCCATTGAGTCTACAACAAACATCAAGCACCCACTTACACTAATCCCATTTTATTCTCCCCCATATTCAAATATACATGTACACACTAGTGACAATTTACAGTGGCCAATTAATCTACCAATTCGCACAACTTTGGGATGTGGGAGGAAACCAAAGCACCCGGAAGAAACCCATGCAGTCATAGGAAGAACGTGCAACTGCCACACCAACAGCATCGGAAGTGAGGATTGAATCCAGGTCGCTGGAGCTGAGCCAGCTGCTCTGTTAGCTACATCACTGTGCCACTCAATTTGTCTAATTCCTTTTGGAAAGCTATTATTGAATCTGTATCAACCACCATTTCTAGCAATACATTTCAAATTCTAATCAATTAATGCACAATAAAAGTTTATCCTCATGTTACCTATGGTTCTTTGGCCAACTATTTTTAATCTGCGCTCTGTGGTTGTTGATACTCTAGCCACTGGAAATAGATACTGTTTATTTGTTCTAGGTAAACTCTCAATGATTTCAACATTTTTATCAAATCTCTCCTTTGCCTTCTAAAAGGAAAGTCACCCCCATTATTGATATTTTCTAGTTAGGGGAAAACACTTTTTTATTGATTAGCTATAATTTTGTAATTTTATCCACATATTATTTTCTCCCATTTGGGCCAACTTCATCTGTGGATAACCTACATATATTGCACATGTGCTAAAGTCTTCACAGTCGCTTCCCATTATGATATTTCTTTTTATTCTAGCTGTACTTAATACTGCATTTTACTGACTATCTCTAACCTTAACTTCATAACATTCAAACATTCACACTTCTCCCTTCTATTGTTAGAAAATAATATCTCTGTATTCACTGCCTTGCTAGAGCAAAACATGTCCTGCAATGTCTAACACAAGTTTGTATGTAATACTTACTTCAATATTTGAGCAGAATAACCAACTTACCACCCATTTTAAAAACATGGAACATTCCTTTGGGACTTCATTAATTCTCCTAAATGGATTTAGAAAAGTGTTCCATAAGAAGATTTTTGTAAGCTCAAAAAAGGATTGGGTGGAATTGTGCTAGATGCAGCCAACATTTTGTTTTGTGTTGTCAAGACTTTAGTGGGAGGTTGCATGTACAGTACAGGTGTAATGAACTTCCAAGGTAAATTGTGACCGTATAGACTTCCCAAGAAGATGGACAGTATGGGAAAAAGTGAGAAGACAATATTAATGTCTAGGAGATAACTGAAGGATCTTTTTATGGACTGCAATTCATTTACAGTCCTGTACTTTTTTTAAAATGTAATTCTTGGATAAAATACAAGACTCCAGAGGTAAAAATAGTGAGGTCAGTTTCAAGAATAAAACTACATCAATATTCAATATTGAAAAAGGTCATTCATATTATCATAATCAGTGCTGGCACCTTGTTAGAATAATACAAAACAAGCATTTAAAGCACGATGAGATTTGTATTCCTTCTGAAAAAACATATGGCCATTTCAACTACATTCTATCTGCCTGCACCAGACTGCTAACCTGTTTATAACTTGATAAAGTCTTTTCTGAATATTGTGACTATTTGCCAAGCCTACTATGCTTCAGTCATTGCCTGATTTTGAAATAATGCCCACTGTATCCAGGGGGCAGGAAGGCCAAGTTCATTCAGGATAAAGGAAATATGCCAACTTCTTTATTTTTCCCCATTCATAATCATCAATTTTATCTTGAATTGCAGGTCTAAGTGTTTTCCATAACTGACACACCAGCTGTTTAGGAAGGCAGAACCAAATAAGAACAGTGACTGCCATAAGCCAGTCAAGTAGTTTTCCAAGAGATATTGCCAGAACTTCTGCAAAATAAGATATCTTTCAAATACTACCCTTATGTGCCATCATGAGATAATGCAACCTATAGTGGATCTTTGCTTTTACCATCTAGAAAGAGTACTTTTCCAACCTGACCGACTTCAACGGAAGAAAAATTAGAGAAGCCCTATAAAAAGGACCTGAAACCCTCCTTTTAGATCACATCTAACCATAGAAGATGAAAATCTGTTCCTTCATTTCAAAGTCAAAGCTTAAAGTCAAGTTGAATGTCATATGCACAAGTCCATGTATGCACAGGTGCAATGAAAAAATTACTTGCAGCAGCATCACAGGCACATAGCATATAAGCAGCATTCACAAGAAAAACATAAGCTACACATAAATTATACACAATTTTTTACAAGAAAGAACACAATTAGAACAAAAGTGCAAAGTGGTCATAGTCTTCAACACTGTGTTCGATCGCCTGAACATACTTGCAACAATGGTTTACCCAAGACTACAGACAGTTGATAAATGGATGAATTAACTGCCTCCAGCTTGTTAAATTCATACTCTGGAATGTGAGACATCAAAACATCAGTTATAGTTTAAAGTGGTCTACTTCCATAATTCAGACTTAACAAGTCTCCTCCACAGAAAAGTTATTGAGGGAAGTTTACGTTCATCTGACCCAGCTGACAAAGGAAGCACTGCTTTTAATTCAATTTATCTATGTGATCTTCCACAACATTCAAAAATTTAATTTTAGATTTTGGTAATGGTCCTGGAAAGAATTCAGTTTTTATTTTCAATTTTATTTATTCATTCACTGAATGAACTAATTGTTTAGCAATAGCAGCATTTAACAAACATAAGTGAGGTTAATCTAACATAATGTGCAGCTACTGTGATTAAACCGGACCTCTTACTCATTAAATGCAGCCGAGCTACTCAAAATATTTTAATACACATCCATTTAAAGAATGATTAAAGAGACAGAGAAATAATCCAGGGGCTATTGACATCAGAATTTATTCCAACTTCAAAGTTAATTAGAGCTATGAGGAGCTAATGGACTATATGGCATATCAATATAACTTGATATGTTGCAGAATCAGAATCAGGTTTATTATCACTGACTTCTGTGTTGTGAAATTTGTTGTTTTGTGGCAGCAGTATAATGCAAAGACATAAATTTACTATAAATTACAAAATAAATAGTGCAAAAAAAAGAATAACAAAGTAGTGCTCACGGACTGTTCAAAAATCTGATGGCGTTGGGGTGCAGGCATGGAGTGTCCCGTGTGGACTCCAGTAAATAACTTTATTCAATGGAAATCTTTAGTAGCTAGAGGGTCCTTAACACCACTTTCATACTAAGAATATTTTGTCTTTCTGAAATCAAAAAGGGAAATAATCTATTTAAAATGTGATTTATAATGTTCCTTTTGTATTAGAAAAGTGCAAGTAATTTATTGTACACACTGCTGTGCATAAATTCTTTTGTGCATTGTTAAACCTTTTATAAATCATTCCATTAGACTCTAGGGTACCGAGATGTATTACCAAAATGGTGTTAAAGGGATGCTGGACTTCAGTGGTATAGACTAGGAAGGCTTGGACTATTTTCCTTAGAAGGAAGGCTAAGAGAACATTTAACAAAGGTGTTCAAAATCAGGTACTTTGATAGAGTAAATATGTCCTAATGAGAGAACTGGGGGTAATCAGAAGCAAATTTGAGATAACTGGCAAAAAAAAAGGTCATATGGTAAATTGTTTTAAATAATTATAATTCATTGTATGGTTTTTTTGAGGTGGTGGAAGTGAGCAAAATAATAATTTGATAAGGGAATTAGAACTGGATAAATACCTGAAACAGAAAGATTTGAGGTTTAGAGAAAGAGCAGGGAGGAAAGACTAACATATGTGGGGAGGAAGGAAAAGTGAAAAGATATCATCCAAAGATTCCATACAAACTAAAGTATATCAGGAGAAGGAATCATCAAAATCAAAGACTGTTTTGATTTAATCGCAGTTGTAGCTACTTAAGAAAGAAATCATACATGAACACTAATATGGCAAATGTCCAAACATCTTGTACACCATGGACTGACGTTCTACGGTAACCTTTTCACCATCCGACTGTTAACTATGCACTAAATTTACAGGGGTTCCTTCAAACTATTTTTTTTAATTTAATGATTAAAGAATGAAAAATAAGTATAAAGAGAGCAAGAGGATTCAAATCAGTTAATTGGCATGGGTGAACATGAGAAAAGGGTAGTGGTAGGAACTACAAGTAACAGTAGGCAACAGAACTTTGGAAGGGAAAGATCCTGACAGATTAAGCTCCCTAAATTTTATTTTGCGTGACACTAAATTATATAAAAAGAATCATTTATATAATGTTGGCACCACTGACATTTCCCATTTCTAATTGGCTTCAGGGAAGTAGCAGCCCTTTTGAAGTAATGTAGATCTTCTAATGAAGGCTCCCAGCATTGTTGGGTAGGGACTTCCCAGTGAAAATGAAGGAACTGTGATTTCCAAGGAAGGATGATGTGCAACTTGGACACTGTTCCATGTTGTTTGATCTACAATCTGCAGTACTGTGTCTAGTTTAGGTAATCAATACACAAGACATTCAAACTATGCCAGTACAAAAAGATGGAAGACAGATCCTTAAAGTCAAGAGAACAGTTGGAAAAAAGAGTAGATCAACTCAAACTTTCAGCAATCAAATGGAATAACCAAGAATGGATGAGTAATGTACTGGAAGATAATGTGTGGAATCATTTAAGAAGCAGAGAGATCATGGAACATAAAGGGACCTTAAGATTCTCTTTTTCCAGATTGGTCTTGCTCATCTATTTTCCTGTCAATTACCTCTTCCAACTTTCAGGGAAAGGCCACAAATTAATGTTATGTTCAAATTACATTACCACAGAGTGAGCTTCAATGTGTCTGCCTTTTGAGGGTATAGATAGATTTCAGCAATTTTGCTAAATAAGGCGCATCAGCCTGGAAAGATGCAGCATCGTGTACTCCTTGCAAAACTAGCATTAATGTAGAACATCCTGTGATTTAAATATTCACTTGCAAATTAAAGGAAACAATTTTATGATAACAAGACAGATAAAGATGAAGAAGCCCTTTCAGTCTAGTTTAGCTCATCCAGGAAGAGATGATACTCCATAATTGTATTCCAATACTTTCTAAATTCTTATGGGCTTCCCAATACCCAGCAGGAAATAGAGGAACGGATATGTAGACAGATTATGGAAAGATGTAAAAGCAACAGGGTTATCGTAGTTGATAACTTTAAGTTCCCTAATATTGACTGAGATTTCCTTACTGCAAGAGGCTTAAATGGAGCAGAATTTTGTCAGTGCATTCAAGAGGGCTTCTTGAAACAGTACATGGGTAGGCCAACAAGAGGAGGGACAACACTGTACCTTGTTTTCTTAAATGGGCCTGGTCAGGTGGGAGAGAATTTTGGGAACAGTGATCACAATTCCTTAGTGTTTTTACGATAGTTATGAATAAGGATAAGTCTGGACCTTGCAGAAAAGTACCAAATTAAGGGAGGGCAAATTGCGACATTATTAGACAGAAGCTGGGAGAGTTAATTGACCACAAGACATAGGAGCAGAATTAGATCATTCGACCCATCGAGTCTGCTCCACCATTTGATCATCCTGATTTATATTTCATTCTCAACCCCATTCTCCTGCCTTCTCCCCGTAACCTTTGACATCCTTGCTAATCAAGAATCTATCAACCCCTGCTTTAAATATACCCAGTGACTTGGGTCTCCACAGCCGTCTGTGTCAATGAATCCCACAGATTCACCACAATCTGGCTAAAGAAATTCCTCCTCATCTCAGTTCTAAAGGGCCATCCTTTTATTCTGCGGCTGGGCCCTCTGGTCCTAGACTCTCCCACTACTGGAAGCGTCCTCTCCACATCCACTCTATCCAGGCCTTTCAATATTCGCTAGGTGTCAATGAGATCCCCCCCATCCTTCTAAACTCCAGCGAGTACAGGGCCAGAGCCATCAAATACTCCTCATATGTTAACCTTTTCATCCTTAGGATCATTCTCATAAACCTCCTTTGGACCCTCTCCAATGCCAGCACATCTTTCCTTGGACATGGGGCCCAAATCGTTCACAATACTCCAAATGTGGTCTGACCAATACCTTATAAAGCCTCAGCATTACATCCTTGCTTTTATATTCTAGCCCTCTCGAAATGAATGCTAACAGTGTATTTGCCTTCCTTGCTATCTCATCCAGATCGTTAACACGTAACGTGAAAAGTAACGGACCCAACACCGACCCTTGCAGAACACCACTAGGCACCGGCAGCCAAACAGAAAAGGCCGCCTTTATTCCCATTCTTTGCCTTCTGCCAATCTTCTATCCATGCTAGTACCTCTCCTGTAATACCATGGGCTCCTATCTTGTTTAGCAGCCTCATATGCAGCACCTTGTCAAAGGCCTTCTGAAAATCCAAGTAAACAACATCCACTGGCTCTCCTTTGTCTATCCTGCCTGTTGCTTCCTCAAAGAATTCCAACAGATATGCCAGGCAAGATTTCCCCTTAAGGAAACCATGCTGACTTCAGCCTATTTTATCATGTGTTTCCAAGTACCTTGAAACCTCCTCCTTAATAATGGACTCTAAAATCTTACCAACCACTAAAGTCATGCTAATCAGCCTATAATTTCCTGCCTTTTGCCTCCCTCCCTTGAAGAGTGGAGTGACATTTGCGAATTTACAGTCCCCTGGAACCATTCCTGAATCTAGTGATTCTTGAAAGATCACCTCTAATGCCACCACAATCTCTTCAGCTACCTCTTTCAGAACCCTCGGATATAGTCCATCCGGTCCAGGTGACTTATCCACCTTCAGACCTTTCAGTTTCCCAAGCACCTTCTTCTTAGTAATAGTGACTACATTCACTTCTGCCCCAACTCTCTCGGGTTTCTGGCATGTAGCCAATATTTTTCCTTTGTTCATGAAGGGAAAGAGGGATAATCCAGCAAAATATAGGCCAGTTAGCCTCACATCAGTGGTAGGAAAGCTATTGAAGAGGATTCTTAGGAATAGGATTTATGCACATTTGGAAAAAACATGGGCTAATTAGGGACAGTCAGCATTGGTATGTGCAGGGCAGGTCACATCTTACAAACTGGATCAAGTATTTTGAGGAGGCGATTGACGATGGTAGGACAGTTGATGTTGTCTACATGGATTTCAGTAAGACATTTGACAAGGTCCCTCATGGTAGGCTGATCCAGAAGGTTAAGATGCATGGGTGACTTGGTATAGTGGTGGAAGGGTGTTATTCTGGCATGACCAGCGGTGTTCTGCAGGGATCGGTGCAGGGATATTTTAGACATTTATTTATTTATTATTCACATATACATTGAAACACACAGTGAAATGCATCTTTTTGCATTACTGAGAATGTGCCGGGGGCAGCCCGCAAGTGTTGCCACTCTTCTGGTGCCAACATAGCATGCCCACAACTCCTAACTTGTACGTCTTTGGAATGTGGGAGGAAATCGGAGCACCCGGAGGAAATCCATGCAGACACGAGGAGAACATACAAACTCCTTACAGACAGTGACGAGAATTGAACCCAGGTCACTGGCACTGTAATAGTGGACCACTGTTGTTTGTGATATATACAAATAACTTGGATAAAAATGTATATGGGTGGGTTAGTAAGTTTGCAGATGACACAAAGGTTGGTGGAGCTGTGGACAGTGTAGAGGGCTATCAAAGTATATAGCAGAATATAGATCACTTACAATATGGGCAGAGAAATGGCAGATAGAGTTCAATCTTAGCAAGTGTGAGGTGTTGCACTTTGGGAGGTCAAATGTAAGGGGAAAGTATACAATTAGTGGCAGGGCCCTTAACGGCACTGATGCAGAGGGATCTTAGGGTCCAAATCCATAGCTCCCTGAAAGTGGCCATGCAAGTAGACAGGGTGGTAAAGTTGGCATATGGCACACTTGCCTATATTGATTGGGGCATTGAGTACAAGAGTCAGGAAGTCACGTTGCAGCTATATAAAACTTTGGTTAGGCCGCACTTGGAGTAGTGTGTGTAAGTTCTGGTTGCCTCATTACAGGAAGGAATTTGAGGCTTTGGAAAGAGTAAGAAGAGGTTTACCAGGATGCCGCCTGGATTAAAAGGTATGAGGTACGAAGACAGGTTGGACAAACTTGGATTGTTTTCCTCTGGAGCATCAAGCTCTGAAAGGAGAATGGATAGAAGTTTATAAAATTATGAGAGGCATATATAAGATAGAGTCAGAATCTTTTTCCCAGGGTAGAAATGTCAAGTACTAGAGGACATGCAATTAAGGCAAGGGAGGAAAGTTTAAAGGAGATGCCCAAGGCAAGTTTTTTTTTGTTTACATAGAGAGTGGTGGGTGCCTGGAATGGGCTGCCAGGAGTCGTGGTAGAAGCAGATATGATAGTGGCATTTGAGAGACTGTTAAACAGACACATGAATCTGCAGGAAATGGAGGGATATGGATCATGTACAAGCAGAAGAGATTTGGTTTAATTCATGTTTGGCACAGACATCATGCGCCAAAGGGCCTGTTCCTCTGCTGTACTGTTCTGTTCTACAGTTTGACAATCACTTGACAACCTAAATAGAAATCAGTTCCATTATGGATCTCACAATCTGCCCATCTGGCTTCAATCTACTATGCTGTCACCCAAACTTAATAAATTGTAGACAAGGCAAAGTCTGTGCATGGCCAAATTCTACTGTTTGGGTCTTTGTGACATCCTGAATATGACAGTGGAGTGGAAAATCACAATGTCACAAATTGTAAATGAATGCCTATTGACCAAGCTCAGTACTGGACAAGAATTTCAAAAGATCATTGAAGACTCAGTTACATCATATAGCTATTATTTACATGACTACCTAACTGTACTCATCTTTAAAAAAATATTCACAATATTTCTCTTAACATATATAAAAAGCAGTCTTTCAACTACAATATCATTCACATTCTCTGATTCTGGTCTTCTATGCATTCTTCTTCTCTATTCCAATGACAGAGGAGCACAGCTCTGCTGTAACTATTGAAATGGCTGTATTATCTGTTTTAAAGCACTATCTTCTATCTTGCCAATTTATTCCATGTGTTCTTCACTGGAATAAATTGGCAAGATAGAAGATAGGGATTTAAAACATGAAGAGCTTTCAGAAAACAGTCAAAATGCTTTTCTAAAAGTTTGAACCCACTATCATTGGTTAATTTGGGATAAAATTTCATTTGTTTATTATTTTGCATTTCTTGTAGATCATTCCTGGATGTTCCTTTATCAGACAGAACAGCAATTTTTCTCCAGCCTTTCCTCCATTTCTTCAACCAAATTAGTTATATTTAAATTCTTCCTCAAAAGTTTGCAGTTTCTCTCTTAGAATACTTATCATTATAAATGTTGTCAGGTGTACAGCATAAGAGAGACTACATTCAGTTGAGGCTGCAAGAGAGTTCAAGAATTGTGTACAGGTTGTCCCCGGTTAAGAACACCCAACTTATGGACACACCTATACATGAATAAGCTCCCATAATATTATTAAGCACAAAAATCCAAAGTATGTACACGCTTGTTCCTACGAATGGCAGAACTAGTTTCCCCTCTCTCTCTCCCCCACTTTATCATCAGTCTTATATGCTTTTGATGCCATTCATTACAAACTGTGGAGGTATGGTTACCACATCAAATGATTTTTGAGTATTCTGACTTATGAACAAAACCAATTTATGGACGTCTGTAAAAACTGAACCCATTCATTTTGTACAGGGCATCCCCAGGATGCCTGGGGATGCCCTGTACAAGTTTTCCTATGATAAATAATTAAATCAGGCAGTGGGGTAAAAAAAAATCTGTGTGGTTGTGGCAGAAGAGGAAGCTCTGACTGGAAGAATAAAAAATAGTTGTGAAACTGACAGGAATTAAACGTTTGGACCACTGCAGAGAGAAATTACTCTTCTGGTGTGATCTCCTGATTGCCAGATTATTCAATATCCAATTTGTAAAATGAAAAACCACAGTCCTCATCAAAAAAGTCCCACTTCCTCTTTTTTGACCACAAAAGTCATTGTTGTAAATTTTCTTCTGCTGGAAAATATATGCTTGTAGGGATAAAACTTTCCACAGCATTATATTACGTGGGAGTATCTATTATAAGAGGTTGCAAGTAAAAGGTAGTCTGCATTGTGGTACACAGCTTTAGTTCTTGGGAGGAATGAATCCAGTAAAATTGGCAGTTTGTTTCAGTGAGTTTATTTGAAGGGCATGAGAATTCCAGCCATGAAATCACTTATTTCATTACTCAGCTTTATTTCCCTGAATGTTTCTCAACTATTTCTTACTCCTCCACTTATTGTATCATGGGTTACAGGGGTTGACTTAATTTCAATTTAATGAAGTAATGTCTTTGCTTGCATATAAAGTTTCCCGCAGGATATCATTCTAATCTAGCAAGGAGAACTTTATGCAGGGATTGCTTCATCTGGGAAGAAACTCTTTTAAGGATAAGTGCATTGCGGCAATGCAGTCCACCTACACAAGTCAGGAAAGGATATCTAAACAACACATTGAAGTTGAGACACACATGAACTAACAAGCAATGTGTTTAGTTGAATAACAATCAATTCCTGTTTAAACTGAACAACAGGCAGAAAATTGTCAGCATTATTCCAACAGTTAAAGTCTCTCACAAATTATGACTAACATATTCTTTTCCAACATCAAATAATTTTATCATTTGGATAAGCTAAATGTTTGTGTGACTTAAATGTTTAAGTTTCAAAACAAAACCAATGATTAATAGACGTGTTAGAATGTTGGTCTATAGTACCAATCAAAGTTATTAATGTAAGTCACTGTATTGCCATGTGGTACCTTCCCAAGTTCTTATATGGCACAGAACATTGCTGCTTTGTATCAGGAAGAGTTCCATTGTTGTACTTAGCAGATTTATGTTGTCTTTTGCAGATTTTGTACGGATGGGGCTTGAATTTTTGAGACTTTACATTTGTTTCAGTTCTGGGGTGATTTTCAGTTTTAATTCCTGTTTGGCAAAATCAGTTAATTCTAATCATTAGAAAATTTCAGTCAAGAAATGCATAAACTTTTGATCTCTTTTGAACTCTATAAGCACATTGTGTTGAAGAAATAGAAGCAAGAACAGGATCCCTGCTCCCTGCCCCCCACGCATGATCTACCATTCAATAAGATCATGACTAATCTTTTACCTTGGCACCACTTTCCGGCATCAACCACATATCTATTGATATCTAAAAATGTACTAACCTCAGTTTTGAATATACACAGTGGTTAAGCTCCGTAGCCCTCTCAAGTGAAACTATTTTGCCTCATCTCTGCCCTGAATGGCCAATGCCTTATATTGAGCCTCTGATCACTTGGTTATACCCACTGAAGCCAGGGGAAATAGCTCTGCATCTACCCTGTCAGGCCATGTAAAACTGTTGTGTGTTTCAATGACATCACCCAATCTCTAGATATTAAGAGCCCAGACTGCTTAATCTCTCCTCTTGTGACTAACTGCCATCCCAGGACTCCTTCGAGTGAATCCAGCAGCCCGGAATCAATCAGTGTGCTCTAACATTCTTTATATCTTCCTGTACAGCATCTTCTTAGAGTCTTCTGAAGATCTAAATACACATCAACTGGCTTCCCCTTATCTAATCTGCCAGTTATTAAATTACAACGGATTTGTCAAGTATGATTTTCCTTTTGGGAATCCATGTTGACTGTACACAATCTTGTTATTTTCTAAGTGCCACTTCCTTAATAATATATTCCACCATCTTCTTTGCCACAGATGTCCGGATAACTTGTCTGTAATTCCCTGTTTCCTCTCTGTCTTTTCCCAAAATGTAAGATTACATTTGCCAACCTCCTGTCTGTGATTCTATGGAATTATATATCTTAGGCATTTATCACTTTTCAGCCACATTAGCTTTTCCAAAACTAATTTTTGGCTAAAGCTAATGTCTTTGACTCCTCATTTCCTCTATACCAGAAGTTCCCTGCTAATGCTTGGAAGCATTCCATGTCTTCCATGAAGAAAGACACAAAATATTTGTTTGATTTCTCTACCACTTCCTTATTCCCCAATATAATTTCTCTCTCATTTTGTAAAGGGCTCACATTAACATCCACTGTCTATTCCTTTTTAAGTAACAAGAGAAGCTCTTACAGTCGAATTTTGTTTTTTGCAGACCTGATTTTATTCTATATTCCCTTTCCTTACCGATGCCTTGTTCCTCCTTTGCTGAATTCTGGAATGAAGTTTTCACAATCCTCAGCCTTGCTGCTACATTTGGTAACATTATGTACCTTTACGTTTAATCTAATACTGCCTGAAACTTCTCTTCATAACCGTGACTCTAGTTATCATCAACCCTTTAGTTATTTTGCACTCTCGTCTTGCCCTTTCTCTTTAACTCTCACTGGAACCCTCTCACCAGAAGCCTGCCCACATTCTCCATTATTTAATGTAAAGCCTCATCTGTGAATGTGTTGCGAGCTTTTCCCAGCAATGTTGCAAGAGAGAAGGAATTGCACGTTTGCACCATATCCTGAAGTATTCCTATCTTTTCATTCATATTGTGCTAGAACATAAATAGGATGTTTATAGCTGGTGACCAGGTATCTTAAGGCTTTCATTAAGGGTAATGGCCGACTATTAGCCACCATTTCTGCAAATCATTTTGGCAAATACTTGTTGGAAGCCTGGCATGTATGTGGCAGAGATCTTGTGCTGTAGCTTGGGGGTCCATTCACTTGATTCAGTGTGGTCCTCTGTTACGTCACAGCCCAGATGAAGTTGGGAATGTTACCTTCCTCTTCCTCCTGCTTCTCTTCCTTTCAGTTCTATTTCAGTTTGTGACATGTCTCCTGCTGTAGAAGTTAAAGATGGATTTTTAAACTACAGGAATATTGCACTGCCAATCTAACTAGCGGTTTTAAGCAGCAGAAGAGCAGACACAAAGGATAAGTCTACTGAGTAAGTGTGGGTGGAGGTCAGAAACAGGAAGGGAGCGATCACTCTATTGGGAGTATTCAATAGAACCACCCCCCCCCCCGCCCCCCCCCCCAATAGCCACCAGGACACTGAGGAGCAGATAAGTAGGCAGATTTTGGAAAGGTGCAAAGATAACTGGGTTGTTGTCATGGGAGACTTCAACTTCCCTAATATTGATTGGTACCTCCTTAGTGCAAAAGGTTTAGATGGGGCAGAATTTGTCAAGTGTGAACAGGAAGGATCCCTGACATATAATGTGGACAGGCCAACTAGAGGAGAGGCCATTCTGGATCTAGTACTAGGCAATGAACCTGGTCAGGTGACAGACCTCTCGGTGGGTAAGCATTTCAGGGATAGTGACCACAACTCCCTGACCTTTAGCATAGCCATAGACAGGGATAGGAGCAGACGATATGGGAAAGTTTTTAACTGGGGGAGGGCTAATTAAGACGGTATTAGGCAAGATCTTGGGAGCGTAAATTGGGAACAGATGTTCTCAGGAAAATGCACAGAAGAAATGTGGAGGCTGTTTAGGGAGCACTTGCATGGGGTTCCAGATAGGTTTGTTCCACTGAGACAAGGAAAGGATGGTAGGTAAAGGAACCATGGTTGACAAAAGAGGTGAAATATTTAGTCAAGAGGAAGAATGAAGCATACTTAAGCTTTAGGAAGCAAAAACCAGGCAGGGCTCTTAAGTATTTTAAGGTAGCCAGGAAGGAGCTTAAGAAGGAACTTAGGAGAGCTACAAGGGGACATGAGAAGGCCTTGGCGAGTAGAATTAAGGAAAACCCCAAGGCCTTCTATACGTACGTAAAGAACAGAAGATGACTAGAGTGAGGGTAGGACCGCTCAGGGATAAAGGGGGAAACATGTGCATGGAAGAGGTGGTGGAAGGGGAGGTCCTTAATGAATACTTTGCTTCAGTGTTCACTAGGGAGAGGGAATTTGACGAATGTGAGGTCATCATAGTAAAGGCTAATGTGCTGGAGCATGTTGAGGTGAAGAGGTAGTGTTAGAGCTTCTGAAAAACATTAGGATAGATAAGTCCCCGGGACTGGATGGAATATGCCCCAGGTTACTATGGGAGGTGAGGGAAGAGATTGCTGGGCGTTGACGATGATATTTGCATCCTCCCTGGCCACAGGAGTGGTACCAGAGGATTGGAGGATGTCAAATGTTGTTCCCTTCCTCAAGAAAGGTAATAGGGTTAATCCTGTGAATTATAGACCAGTGAGTCTTACATCAGTGGTAGGCAGACTATTGGAGAAGATTCTTAGGGACAGGATTTATGAGCATTTGGAGAAGCATAGTCGTATGAGGGATAGTCAGCCTGGCTTTGTGGGGGCAGATCATGCCTTGTGAGCCTAATTGAGTTTTTCGAGGAGGTGACAAAACAAAGACGAAGGTAGAGCAGCAGATGTGGTGTATATGGACTTATATGGTCTTATATGGTAGACTCATCCAGAAAGTCATGAGGCATGGGATCCATGGAGACTTGGCTACATGGATTCGGAATTGGCTTGCCCACAGAAGGCAGAGGGTGGGTAGTAGATGGAGAGTATTCTGCCTGGAGGTTGGTGACCAGTGGTGTTCCGCAGGGGTCTGTTCTGGGACCCCTGCTCTTTGTGACTTTTATAAATGACTTGGATGAGGAAGTGAGGAGATGGGTTAGTAAGTTTGCAGATGACACAATGGTTGGAGGGGTTGTGGATAGTGGAGAAGGTTGGCGTAGGTTACAACAGGATATCGACAGGATGCAGAGTTGGGCGGAGAAGTGGCAGATGGAGTTCAATCTGGAAAAACGTGAAGTGATACACTTTGGATGAATGAGCATGAAGGCAGGATTCTTAGCAGTGTGGAGGAACAGAGGGATCTTGGGGTCCAAGTCCATTGATCCCTCAAAGTTGCCATGCAAGTTGATAGGGTAGTTAAGAAGGTGTATGATGTGCTGGTCTTCATTAGTCGGGGGACTGAATTCAAAAGCCACAAGGTAATGTTACAACTCTATAGAAATTTGGTTAGACCACACTTGGAGTACTGTGTTCAGTTCTGGTCACCTCATTATAGGAAGGATATGGAAGCTTTAGAGAGGGTGCAGAGGAGATTTACCAGGATGCTGCCTGGATTAGAGGACATGTCTTAAGAGGAAAGGTTGAGCGAGCTAGGGCTTTTCTCTTTGGAGCGACGCAGGATGAGGGGTGACTTGATAGAGGTGTATAAGATTATGAGGGGCATAGACAGAGTGGACAGCCAGCACCTTTTCCCCAGGGTGGCAATAGCCAATACCAGAGCACATCAGTTTTAGGTCAGAGGAGGAATGTTCAGGGGAGAGGTCAGAGGTAGGTTCTTTACACTGAGAATGGTGGGTGCCTGGAACTTACAGCCAGGGGTAGTTGTAGATACAATAGGGAAATTTAGAAGGCTCTTAAATAGGCACATGGAAGTAAGTAAAATGGAGGGTTTGGGGCTGTGCAGGAAGGAAGGGTTAGATTGATCATGGGGTTGGTTTTCATATGGTTTGGCACAACATTGTGGGCCGAAGGACCTGTACTGTTCTATGTTCTAGACCTATTTAACGAATATACACTACTAAAGTTTGCTAACATTTTCATGATCACACACTGAAGCAAAGACCAGTTGCAATAGAGGTACTAGAACACATTAAACTTAAAAAACTCAAAAGGATTTTCAATTTTAAAGCTATTCCATGGCACAATAGAGTCAAGTTTATGCGACCATTATCAAAGGTTGCTTGTTAAAGGTAGTCTGCACTATGGTATGCAGCTTAAATCCTTGGGAGGAATGAATCCAGTCAAATTGGCAGTTTGTTTCAGTGGGGTTATTTGAAGGACATTAGAGTTCCAGACATGAAATCACTTATTTTATTACTCAGCTTTATTTCCCTGAATGTTTCTCAACTATTTCTTATTCTTCTGTTTACTGTATCCAACTGATTATTCCCATTTCTCCTTTCAATCCACTGTTCTGATGGCAGTAGTAAGTGTATAGATATGGCAAGAGCTTCCCGGATGCAGTTATTCAGTATTCTAGTTCAGCTTACAATTCTTTACCATCAACAGTAAGAGCTGGCAAGTTATTAAATCCAAACAGCCAGTCCTGTCCTACACTCAACTCAATCATTTGATCATTTCTCCTAAACATTTTCTCTGTGTCCCTTTTGGATATTCATTCTCCATCAGTTCCTTTTCTTAGAAACACACATTGCTCAACATGTTTTCAGAGAAAGTAATTCCTCAGACTTGTGCAAAAAAAATGTCTTTGCTACTTTTCTTTCACCAGTCTAAACTACTCCTCCTCCAGGGTCCACATTCACAACGATGTGCTGCAAATCACTCTATTCATGCACAACTGAAACACCAAATATCATAATCACTTCTTTTACATTGGGTGCAGGAGTAAATGGTGCTGATGTGTTAAATGTTTTAAATATTGTGAATCCATAAATTGTGACTCTGAGGCATAATACCTATTTTCCCTCGTGACTCTGATAATATTGTGGTCTCTGTTCTCCCACCCCCCCCATTTTAGAAATAGCCTCCCTTTGCAAAAGTGCCTTCAACATAATATATGGCAATAAATACTCAGCAATTTCCTCTTTTGCCTGGGATACCTTAATACTTTCACTATTGCTGTAGCCAAGCGAATTTACCAACATAGGGATTTTGTCTGCAGATCTGTATGCCTCCATGTCACACTAGATGAGACCTACCAAGAAACTTGAAAAATACTATTTTTCCTCCAATTAAATGTTACAGAAAAACAACCTGCTTCTATAATATATTGCGAGAACACACTGTGAAGATTCCATAGTCCAGTTCTCATGACTTATGTTTATATAATCCACTGCAATATACTTCTATGTCTTTATTAACATGTACATATTATTTGCTAAGTGAAAAGGAATTCAAAGAAAAAAGCAAACTCCTGCAGAGGGCTCTTGTTTCTGGGAATGATGTTTACATAAATTGGGATATAGCATTCCCTGCAAACAGAATACTGAACTGTGTCATAAAGGTGTGACAAAGGTGCATGCAGAAGTCAAACTAAAGTAGGAATTCCACATTGACTTCATAAATATGTTTTCTAGTCTGAATAGAGTACCATTTTGGGATAAATGTATTGTGTAGTATCAAAAGAATCTGTTTACCAGTACATTCTAATGTTGGATCAGTGCTGTGGAATGAAATACTTTCTATTTCTGACCTCTAACATTGAAATTAAACATCTTCAGGTCAGAACTTGAAAATATTTAATAATTCGATGCCAAGTAATGTTTCCTTTGCTCTGCCCATCTCAGAACTGCACTTGAGTGACATTCCCCCCCCCCCCACTTCTCCAACAGCCTTCCTGAGTAAATTTGAATGCTCGGTCACAGACTAAATTGATTGCCCAAATGTCAGGTTTTGATCACAGCTGTAAACTCATAACTTTTATAGGATATATTTTTAAATTCTGTTGTTTTTCCTATCCAAAGCATTCAATTATGTCACAAGAGTTTTAATGTTTTCCAGTGATATAATTTCAGTGCTAGCACAGGAAATAATTTTCAAGAGATTACAGGAAATCTGTACATCTTGTCAACAAGAATTGCACGCAATCACTAATATGCCAATATAAAAGTGAGAAGGTTATGGACTGAAGTCCCATTGTAGGGAATTGAGTATAAAATCTCAATTTCAACACTGGGAGACTGTTACAGAGTTAGAAATGCTATTTTTCAGATGGAACATTGAACCAAGGCCTCACCTGCCCTCTTAAGTGAACATAAAAAGCCTATGGCGTTAATCTGAAAGGGAAGAATGGATGTCTCTATTTCTTCCTTCCAAACAGGATTGAGACTTAACAATTACATTCCTGGTTGAGGACAAATGAATTTCCTCAGAGCTTATTTTCACAGATGTAGACAATTTTAGAAAACAACCAACTTCCAGTCCTGGACAAAAATCCTACTGTAGCTTTGTATGATAGACACAGGCTCAACCAAAAGACTTAAACTTCTGATGTAATGGAAGTAAATAGTTAATTACCTTTTATCTTGCCTCTGGAACTGATAGGATTAAAAATTCTTCTGGCACTTAAGTCCAGCCACACAGTTAATGCAAAACTTAATGTTCACTGGCAGAGATATTGCCTGAAGCAGGTGCAGTGTAAAAGTGCTGACATCAGGTGATGCCAGCACATTTACATAGTGCACCGGTGGCATCTGGTGGCAGAAACCAAGTACAACTGGAAAGATAGAGTCAAAGAGCAATACAGCACAGATAAGGCCATTCGGCCCAACTAGTCATGCTGATCACGGTGTCCACCCAACTAGTCCCAATTTCCTGCATTCTGCCCCTATCCCTCTAAGCCCCACCTCTCCATGTACCTAAGTTCTTCTTAAATGATACTATTGTACCTGCCTCAATCACTTCCTCTGGCAGCTCTTTCCATATACTCACCACCCTCTGCATGCAAAAGATGCCCCTCAGGTTTCAGGTCCCTTTTAAATCTTTCCCCTCTCACCCAAAATCTTTGCCCCCTAGTTTTGGACTCCCATACCCTGGGGAAAAGACTGTTACACTCAACCTTATCTATCCCTTTCATAATTTTAAGCACTTCTGTAAGGTCACCCCTCATTCTCCTACATTCCAAGGAATAAAGACCTAGCCTGGCCAACTCCTCCCTATAACTCAAGCACTCTAAGTCCTGGCAACATCCTCATAAATATTTTCTGCACTCTTTCCAGTTTAACCACATCTTTCCTATAACAGGGTGACCAGAACTGCACACAGTATTCCAAGTGCAGCCTCACCAATGACTTATACAACTGCAACATAATGTCCCAGCTCCTATACCCAGTGCCCTGACTGATGAAGGCTAGCGAGCTAAAGGCCTTTTTCACCACCCTGTCTACCTGTGACACTTCTTTCAACGAACTTTGCACTTGTACTCCTAGGTCCCTCTGTTCCATTACACTCCTTAGTGCCCTACTATTCATAATATAAGTACTATACTGGTTTGACTTTCCAAAATGCATCACCTCACACTTATCTGTACTGAAATCCATTTGGCACTCCTCGGCCCACTTCCCTAACTGATCAAGATCCCCCTGTAATCTACGAAAACCTTCTTCACTTTCTGGGCGGCACGGTAGTGTAGCGGCTAGCGCGACGCTATTACAGCACCAGCGATTGGGGTTCAATTCCCGTCGCTGTCTGTAAGGAGTTTGTACGTTCTCCCGTGTCTGCGTGGGTTTCCTCCGGGTGCTCCGGTTTCCTCCCACATTCTAAAGACGTACGGGTAGATTAATTTGGGTTTAAAATGGGTGGCGCGGACTCGTTGGGCCGGAAGGGCCTGTTACCATGCTGTAAATAAAATTTAATTTAAAAAATATTTAAACTATCAACACCACCTACTAATTTTGTGTCATCTGCAAACTTACTGATCAAGCCTTGTGCATTCGCATCCAAATCACTTATATAAATAACAAACAACAAGGGTCCCCTGCGGCACACCACTAGTCACTGGTCTCCATTCCGAGAAACAACTTTCAACCACCACTCTCTGCTTCCTACCACCAAGCCAATTTTCAATAAAAGAGCTGCAAATTAAATTTAAAACAACAGAAAATAGTTGATCAATTAGAATTTGAAAAGACTGAAGACTAATTGTAGTTTTTAACCCAACTGGCTCATTTTGGGAAGGAAAACTGATGTTTTTTTAAATGGTTGACTTCAAACCTGAAATGGACAAGCTGAAGTATGAGAGGAAAACCCGGAGGAACCACGTGGCTTTGATCACAGCATCAATTCAGAGGCACAAGTTGACTTTGCAATTTCCTCCGCAGTAACATTGAAAGGCGTGTGCCAATATTGGAATAACAATTGAATAGATTAATCATGCAACAACTTCACAGAAGCATACTTATCAATGTCTCAGACTCCTCCATCCTATTCCTGAGTGAGAGTACAAAGCCACTAGAGGTGGAAGAACTCTGAAAATGTTGGAACAGAAGGCTGTTAAAACCTTCAATAATGAAGTCCCATGACATCAGCAAACATGGGTAAGGAAACCTTTAGCCGATTACCAGCCATCACTCTCCCTCAGCTGAGAGGGAGCTGTTGAAAGTCGCCCTGTTGAAAGTCACTTGGAAGATCACTAAGGAAGATATGCCATGTGATGTGGGAGTTCAATGGGCATTTCTAGGTATAGTTTGGTATACAGCCATCAAGCAAGCTATGCTAAATTCTGAAGAACACAGCTGCCTGACTAGACTCATGGCACTTAATAAGAGAACTATCACAAAGAAAAAAACTTTCACCTTGACCTCATCAATCAACCCACACCAGATGCAATAAATGAAAATATTGGTAAAAATGACCATTGTGCAGCCCTTCAAGAGACAAAGTTTCCTCTTTACTTTGGGGATACCATACACTACCAACATGCTGTGATGTCCCTGTTGGTAATTGCCTGTATTCCACCACAATCTGTACCACATGGCCTACTTGCCCCTTAGCCTATCATTAAAATCATACAATCTTGAATAAATAAGTGCAGAAACTGATGAAACTACAGTGAAAGACAGCCATAAATGGGTGGACAATTAAAGAAAGAGGAGGAAACCCCATAAATATCCCCATCCTTAACCATGTCAGTGCCCAGCAAGACAATGTAAAAGGCAAAGATGAAATATGAAGTCTGAAGTTCTCATAATTATCTTTAACATAAGTGTCCAGGATATTAAGTAGCAGTTAAGCACATGATACAGCAAAACAACAGGTCTTGACAATATCTTGACTTCAGTACTGGAGGCTTATTCTCCAGATCTAGTCACATCCCCAGCCAGTGCAACTATTAAAATAGGCAACTATCCAATAAAGTAGAAAATAACAAAAGACATATCATTTTGTTGTATAATCTAATTTGGCCAATTACTGGCGATCAATCTACTTAAATTCTCACCAAAGTGATGGGAGCTGTTATTAATAGTGCTACTGAGGAGGATACTCAACACAACTTGCTTTCTGAAGCTCAGTTTGAGCTCCTTCAGGAAAACTCAGTTCTAGTCCACATTAGTTATCATTTATTAGCCTCAGGATTGTCTAAACATGGCGAAAAGAGGACAAACCCAGAAGAAGAAAGTGACTGCCCTTGACATCAAGGAAGAAAATGATGAGCCTTGCACACAAGACCAACTGTAGGGTACAGGAAGATGACTGTCATTTTTGGAGGTCAATCTCAGCCCCAGGATATTATTGCTGGAGTTCCTCGAGGCAGCTTCCATACCAACCATATTCACATGTTTCATAAATTACTTCTCTATCATAACTTCAGAACAGGGTATGCTCGTTCATGATTGCATGGCTCTCAGTTCAACTTGAAACTCCTTAGATAGTAAAACCATCTGTTCCAGAATGCTGCAAGACCTGGCCGGCATCCAGACTTGGACTTATTACATTTACCCAAACAAGTGCCAGACAAATTAACATGTACATACAGCACGAGCAGGTTTAGCTACTTGCCCTCTAAATTCGGTGGCATTGCCAATGTTGTCCCATTTCCACACATCAACTTCCAGAGGTTCACTAATATTTAAGTTTCCATTTAGACAATGCAGGATATTAAAGCAGCAGCTGGTTGGAGACCACATAGTGCAAGGTATCTTTGGTCTCCACAAAAACTTTCTATGACTTAGAAAGCTCTGGTCAAGGGTGTACATAGGAATAAATGCATTTAATCTACAAATACCCCTTAAAATCTCAACTCCGCTGTCTACAAGGTGCACTGGAATATCTCATTAAGATTTCTTCAACAGCATCTTCCAAACCCAAAATCTCTTTCACCTGGAAGGACAAAGGCAGCAGGCAGATAGGAACACTAACACAGTAAAGTTCCCATGGAAATACATCAGTTCAGTGTTGATGGGTCAAAACCTTGGATGTCCCTAGTAAGCAGCACTTTGGGAGTGGTTTAACACATGGAATGGAACAGGTCAAGGTAGCGCTCACTATCACTTTCGCACTGTGGACGGGCAGCAAATCAAACGGCACACAAAGTCCACAAATGAATAAAATATTAAAGCTTTTGCTAAAAATAGAAACAATAAGTTCCTTAACACGGCTGGGCAAATTAATGGAGGGGGGAAGAAATGGTGTGATCATAAAGATTATAGTCAAATGGCCAATTGATAGGTTTTTTGAAAAGCTACAGAATGAAGAACAGCACTTAAAAACTAAATGAACGATTAACCAGAGCATGAACAGATTGACAATTATCGAAAAGCATCCAATATGCAATTAAGCATGCATATTGATCCAATGAGAAAAATCAGATGTACCTATTTTTATTCTAACAGCAATAGGCTTAGCTTTAATACTGCTGCATCTTTGCTCCAGCACTGACTGTCTTGGCTCAGAACAAAATTTGGCTGCAGAGTTAAGATCTGAATCTTAATTCTGGAAATAAGCACAGAGTTACAGACGGGAAAACACTGCACTTGCCAATGAAAACAGTCAGGATTAGCAAACAACGGACTTGGGGATTGAAGGGAAATGAATAAGCAATAGAGAGTAGACCAAGCCTGCCAAGTAATTTTTAATTTTAAAACAAACTTGCACCTCGATAAGATCATATTTTTTTCCTTTTAATACTGAACTTCAACAAACAGAAATCAATCCAGTTGAAGAGGGGCACGTCAGTCATATTCTTGGTCACGTTCATTTGAATCCACATCAAAACGGATTTAAACCAAATCAGTCTAAAATTCCAAAATAAGAAAATGTACTACAAGAGGTATGTTATGAACATATTATGAAACTTGTAATTTTACATGAATGGTTACAGTACATAAGGTGGTACAAAATCTACCTGGTTGTCTGTATCGTCACTAAAGATACACCTATAGATGAAGTAATAATATGTGTGCTACTCTTTACTTATGCTTTCAATAGCTCTTCACAGCTCCAAGGGTTCAGTTTCAATCCTGACCTTAGGTGCTGTCTGTGTGGGGTTTACACATTCTTCCTATGTCCGTGTAGGACACAGGGTGCTCAAATTTCCTCCATCACAAAGAAGTGCTAGTGGGTTAATTGGCTACAGCAAGTTAAACCTTTAGAGATAAGTGTAAAAAAAAATCAAGAGAACTAGTTGTATGTGAGGCAGAATAAACTGCTGAGCTACAGGGAAAGAAAGGAAAATGAGACTGACAGGATTGCTTTGCTGGGCTGAATGGCCTCGTTTCAAGCATTAAGCAAGGTTTAAGTAAAACTGAAACCAAAACTTGGAAGTAAAGCTCCACCATATTCAAAATTAAATATATATTATGAAGGTTCAAAATGAGCACTTTCTTTCTATGACATGCACATACCTATGAAGACTGAACAGAGGATGAAATTAATATAAGAAATGGTAGGAGTAGGCCATGTGCCTGCTCTGCCATTCAATAATATCTCGGCTGATCTGACCTTGGCTCTACTTTCACTTTCCTACTTATTCTCCGTAATCTTTACAGAGCAAAAATCCATCTCAGCCTTGAATATATTCAAGTGTTTCAGCCTCCATGACTACCTGCAGTTGAGAATTCCAAACATTTCATAACCTTCTGAGAGAAGAAATTCCTCTTCATCTCTCATAAATGGATGACACCTTTTTTTCTGAAATTATATCCCCTTGTTCTAGATTCCCCATGAAGGAAAACATCCTCAGCATCTGGACTGAAATGAAAGACACAAAATGCAACAAATGAATGCACACAGAATTAGGTCTTAGTTCTAGAAGGCAAATGGATGTTGTATTTAATGGACTGGGAAATGATAGAAAATGCTTCATAGCAAATAGTAAGCAATTTTACAGGAGTACTACCAAAACATACATCTTAGTCATAGCTCTGTATTCTTGATACTGAGGATTCAGTATCGGCTTCCAAGAGATAAAATGCCTACTTACTCAGCTAAGCACAAGTTATTCTTGTTGTTAGTTGCAAATGGTCATGTTTTCATAAAGCTGTGGCAAAACAGTTCAATGATGTATTCTCTCCTAAATTCAGTGAGAAATAACTGGAATACTAAGAAAATGCAGTGGGGAAGAATTAAACCAATTGCACCTTCCCCAATAGCAAATCAACTTTTGTAAAGTATTTGACAAAACCACCACTCAAATTATCCACAATTAGTAGCAGTATTCAATAAATCTCACAATAGTTTGAATGTGCTCTCTACATCACTGTTGAAAACAAAAACAAACAATAAAATATATGCGTTTTGGATAGGAATCTGGATTCACCTGCATCCTGTCAGGAGGGCATGTTGTGAAACTCATGTACCATTGACATTTAAAACCGAGATAATGCATTGTTTGCATAAGTAAGAAAAGGATGTTAAGCAGTTCTTAAAGTGATATAATTACACATTAGTGACAGATTACAACAGATCCTGTACCTCACTTTCCTATCTGTTGGCCTTTCCTCCAAAAGACTTTAAAAACCTAAACAACTGAGAATCTGCAGTCCTCTACAGAATTCCTAATATTTACAACCCATTGAATGAAGATATTCCTCTTCAATCCTAAATTTAAAAAAAATTCTATTCTGACTTATATGCACTGAATATTTCTGTTCTCAGTGTGGACAGTCTTATACATACCACTTGTGGCATTCTGCACTTGAGTCATCTTGCTGAAGACCAGTTTTTGCTGCCTCTTTTCCTGAGGAAAAAAATAACAAGGCAGACATTTATCAGATGGAGAGTGAGCACACTACAAGCTGAATTTATCACTGCTGAATTCCTTGAATTTGACAAAGCAGGGCTACATCCAATGGTGAATCATTCACACAAGTGATAATTTGACCTAAATTATGAATAAAGACTCTCACTGATCTCAATACAAATGTCTCTAAATTATTGAACAATAAATTAAAATTATGCTCTAATAGAGCTGCAAAGCAACCTCACGTTAGATGAGCATGGTTCTTAAAAAGTGTGAAGTTTTAAATCAATCAAACCAGATTCCCCCACAACTAACAACAGCAAAAAGAAAATAGTGGGATTTAATAGGATTTTCTTCAAAGTAAAATTTACTAAAAGCAAAATAAAAACTGCTGGAGAAACAGGGTGCGTCAAGCAGCATCTGTAGAGGCAAAAGGATGGTCGACATTTCAGGTTGAGACCCTGCATCAGGACTGAGAGTGTAGAAGGAAGATAGCCAATATAAAGAGGTGAGAGGGAGGGATGACACAGGGGCTGGTAGGTGATAGGTAGAACCAGGTGAGGTGATTGATGATGGGCAGATGGAGCTAGGTGGGGGAAGGGGTTTGAAACAAAGGCTGGAAGGTGAAAAATGGAACCAGATGAGGGATTCATGATGGGCAGATGGAGGAGGGTACCAAATCTAGGTAACGTGGGGAGGGAATAGGAAAGGTGAACAAAGTGAGAGAGTACCTAGGTGGACCAGTAGGAGTGGTAAAGGAATACAGCAATAGTGGGTTACCTCAAACTGAAAAACTCAATGTTCATACCAATGGGTTGTAGACTATGCAAGCAGAATACAAGGTGTTGTTCTTCTTTATTAATAGCACTTTTATACCTTGTTCAACTTTTTTTTAAATCTTGAAAAAGGTATTTATCACACTTGGAACCACTAATATAAAAGAAAAAACTTTTTGGCATCATCCATGACACTAAAGATTTTTCTTCCTTTCCAAGTATTCATCCAGTGCAATTTTGGAAGTTAGTATTGGATCTATTTTCATTGCTTTTTTAGGGTAATGTAGAATGGAAAAAAATAGGCTTCACATTTCAAATATTATTAATAGTTTCTGATGCAATTAGAGTTGCTCCCAAAAGGGCCCCATCTTGAACAAAAACTCCTGCTGTCATTTTCCACCTTTTCTCCCCCCTTATGGAAGCCTGCTGATAATTGGAACTATTTGTGCAACAGCAGTTGGCACAAACCACAAGCAATGATCTGTGACATTTTGTTTTACTCACTTATGGGATGTAAACACTTATTGTCCATTGAGGTAGCGGTATGAGATCGTGATGACAAGCTATTTCTTAAACCACAGCAGTTCCTGTGGTGAAAGTGTTCTAACAGTGCAGTTGGGTAGGGAATTCCATATATGTATTTGCATTGCCATTTAAACAATGCCAATATATTTTCAAGACAGAGGTGAATTTACAGTGGCATTCTTCAGTCTTTGTTTCAACCAAGGCCGCAATAACACCTGGACCTGAGATATCCGAGGGAAGTCCAATATGAGTACTGGTACGCAGGTTAATGGCGAGTTAAGTATCATTTGAAACTACTGTCAATGACATGTTCCCTCACTTTGATAATAGTTGAGAGTAGACTCTTGGGGATAGTAATTGCCAGCACTAGATTTTTACTGCTTTCAGTGAACAGACATACTAGAGAAACTTTCTGCACTGTAGGGTAGATGCCAATGTAATAACTGTACAGCTGGAAATTAATAATAACATTGGTAATGTGGAGATGAGGATTTTTCATACTACATTATGATCAGTCTAAAATGGCAAAGAAAACAAGTCCAACAATAACTTTCAAAATCACATTGCATAAATACTTGAAATGGAAAAAAATCTTTCATGCATGAAGGATGCCAAAAAAAGTCTTTCTTTTAATTGAGTACTTCCAAGCTTGACAAATACCACTTTTGGACAACCTATTTCTACATCTGTAGCACTACCCAACTCCACCCTGGTCTCACTTGTCTTAAAACCTTTGGCATGAGGACTTGGGAAGAAATGTATAGCGGGCTGAATGGGCACAGCCCAAAGGTTGTGATGTTGTCAATGTGTTTGACAAGGAAATATCAATGGATGTTGTCTATATGAACTACAAAAGCATATGATAAGGTTCCATACAAGAAATTATCAAGAAACAAAGTGGATAAAATTGGAAGTAACCTTGTGACGTGGGTTGGCAATTGATTGGGAGTCAGGAGACAGCAATGATAAGGGGTACATTCTCAAATTTGAGAACTATTCACTTTGGATTTGAGAAAGGCATATCAAAATATTTTCCTCATGATGACAGACCAAAGGATTAGGAGAAGCAAAGAGATTTAGGGTTGCTGTTCAGAGGAAAATGGTTGTTCTTGTATATGAATCACTTAAAGTTAACATACAGTTACAGCATGCAATCAGGAAGGCAAACAACATGCTGTCCTCTACTGCAAGAAGATTTGAGTACAAAAGTAGAGATGTACTGGTCGAATAATGTAGGGCCTTGATGAGAATGTATCTGGAATATGGTGTACAATGCTGGTCTCCCTACCCAAGGAAGTATATACTTGTGGATAAAGTGCAGTAAAGGTTCATCAGATTTATCCCACAATTTGGGTTTGTCATGCGAGGGATTAATCAGACTGAACCTACGTTCTCAATTTTAGAAGAATGAGAGGTAATCCCATTGAAACATATAAAATTCTTACAGGGCTTAACAGGGTAGGTGGAGGGATGTTTCCCCTGACTGGATTGTCTGGAACCAGGATCACAATCTCAAAATAAGGGGTTGGCCATTCGGAACAGATGAGAAAAACTTTGGAAGTTTCTACCTAAAAGTGTTATGGATGCTCAGTTACTGAGCATATTCAAGACAGAGATTGATAGATCTTGGATATTAAGGAATATGGTTTTAGAGTAGCAAGAGGAACTGAAATAAAATGAGAGCATCTTTCAGGATGGTGAAGAAAGCATGAAGGGGTGAACAGCCTATGCTTGCCTTTATTTCTCATACTCTTGTATGCCATGAACACGAAACATTGAAAGCTGGTGTACAAATACAAAAACAATCAAAAATAATAATTCAAAAGTGAAAGGTATGTTATAGTTGTATAGAGGCACATTTAAGAGTAACGCATTCAGTTTTGGGCATCCATTCTCAGACAGGACACATAGAAGATCTCCAATCTAAATATCTGTAGTTCTGAAACATCAGAATCTGAACTTCAATGGACACGTCCAGGAAATGTTAACAAATATAATAAACATATTAAAATAAAAGACTGATTGTAAAATTTTAAAATAGTTTCATGGTATTTATTTTCAAATTACATCAGGTACACAAAAATTCTGACCTCCGATATAGATCAGTACCTATAATCTGAATTTATCCAAAATTCAAGTGGATCTCTTCCTTTGTGTGTTCGAGGTAAAGTACAAGAATCAGAACAACAGCTAAACGATCAAATGAGGACAGGTTACATAAGCTTGGTTTGTAGTTCTGAATTTAGATTGAACCATAGAAGAAACAAGGCATAGCATAGATACTAAACATGACAATAGAGAGAAAACAAGATAGCGGGACTAATTTTGGATTTCTGTACCAAAGATCTAGCAAAATTATGATAATCAAATGAGGTCTTTCTATTTTATTAATTTCTTTGCCTCTACATTCAGCATTTGCTCAGCTGTTAGGAGTAATACTCAGTGGCATAGATGTGGTTGATAATGAGGTCAATTGGTGAGACTGCAAATTTATAATCTTTTATGTGCTCCTACAGAGACAATGAGTGACTAAGTATAAAAGATTAGAGCTGTGAGCAAGTGAAAACAAAATCATCTTTTCCACTCTCTCCACTTCTGATACTTCTTAGATAATTCATCCAAATAACCACTGTTAATGTGATGGAAATCAATTTTCTTATTTCATGGCAGGTAAACAAAAAAAATGTGCTGGGGGCATAAGCCTGTAACTGCAATAATCAAGAACAGGCTAGTTACAATGCCTCATTCATTTAAATAGACTGAAAATCACAAGCAAATTACTCTCAAGCAAATCACAAGGCCACAAAACTCCCTTCTATGGAAAATGAAATTCTCTCAGAGTCAGTAGACAGATTTAGAGCTGTGTCATCCCATCTGAAGTGGTTATTAGATATTTTTCTCTCTTTGTTCACCTTTTTCCCCTCCCTTCCCGAACAATCCTCCTCCCCCCGCACACCCCACTTGTTACCCAGAGTTGTTATCCTCATCTACCTGGTTCCAGTTGCCCACATAACTATCTACCTGGGTTTCTTCTCCCTTCACTTACCTTTCATATCCCCTCCTCCACCTGGTTACATCTGCCCATCATCCTTCCCCCTACCATGCCCTCCCACCCCCAATCAGGCTCCACCCATCACCTACCAGCCTCTGTCTCACCCTTCCCTCTCACTTCCATATACTGGCTATTTTTCCTCTACACTCTGCCCTGATGCAGGGTCTCAATCCGAAATGTCACCCATCCCTTTGCCTCTACAGGTGCTGTTTGACCTACTGTGTCCTTCCACCAGCTTGATCCAGATTCCAGCATCTGCAGTCTCTTGTGTCTCTAATCTCCTTTGTGCTGTACCAGTTCTCTGTTCTATTTTAGCTCAAACTGTAGCTGAACAAAAGTGCACAAAAGCACAAATAACGTGATAATGGTCATTTATGCTAAAAATAAATTATTTCTTGAATAATAATTTCCTCTACATGAGAAGAAATGACAATTTCACAGGAGCAATCTACAGCTTCTTGGATTTGACAACTGAAGCTTATGTTTTTCTCCTTTCTATTATTTCACTGGATCCAAGCAGCATTCCACATGATGTCAAAAATCTATCACGAGTTTAAAATTCTGTATTTATTACCATCACTGGCGGCATAGTGACCAAGCTATAGGAATAGCAGTAAAGCTGATTAACTGGAGCAAATACTGATTACCAAATGATAAGTTTTTCCTAAGAGGATAAATGGTTCTCTTAAGTAAAACTTTGTCTCACTTGTCTTTCACTACTTAAACAAACAAGGTATATGGTGTTCATAGAATTGATTAAAATTACAGCTTTGCCATCATCCATCCCCTAAAAATGCACCAACCACATTTTTACCGAATTTGTCCAAGGAGTTTCTCTCAGGCTTAAGATGATAACCTGCCTAGATTCCTCAGGCCCAGATTGTCCTGACAGCATAGATACAGCTCAGCTATTCCATTTTTTTTTTGATTAGCTGAATTACCAAAGGCGGCTTCTTAGAATTCCTTCTAACTAGATGCAGTGTCAGTCAACTAACTCACCCAGGTCTAAATAGGATATCTTTTCACTTTCATTTTTAGACATCTCTTCCATGTCAAAGTATGCTCGAGCCAGTCGCCAGCAGAAGTTTGGCTTCAAATTGTACTGCAAATAAAGAAAGGACATACAATTATTTTTAAACAACACATTTGACATTAACATTAACCAAACCTAAGCTGCTAGAGAATAGTACTAACTCTTCAGCTCCAAAGAAGTTCATTGTCCAATGACAATGATTTTTCGATTGTATCGACAGACTTTAATAGATCTGAATTTCACAAATCAGCAGGTTTCAGTTGTTGACTAGGTCAAAGAGTGGTAATGGCTTTGCTTATTGGTCATTGCTTGGTCATTGGTCATTGCTTAATGACCATTAGAGACACAAGAGACAAGATTAAAATCAGCCAACAGACCAACCACCTGCATCTCACAGGCAGGAATTGCACCAATAACATGTAAAATTATATAGCTGACAACTCATTACCCAATAGCATTGAGAGGCAAAATCAGATGGAAGCAAGTTTGTTTTTCTAGCATAATTAATTGATTGCCCCCAGTTCCATGAACTTCAATTCCATAGAGTTTTATGGAACAAATATCATACTACATAATTTTATTTGATGTAGGATAACAGATTGCCAACAATGAATTACAAATTAATGGCTGTGCAATATTGAAAGATCCAGAAAAACTGAATTGACAATTCCTGTTGAATTATATTCTACGGAGTACTGGAGTTCAGCTTATATTTATCAAAATAAACTACAGTTACAGCAATTCTGAAATAAAAACAAAGTACTGGAAAACAGCCAATTTTATGAAGGGAAAAAGAGTTGATGCTTAAAACTGGAAAGTAGAGTCAGTAAATAACAAATTTGTGATGAGACAGAGTACAGGAGGAATTATAAGCCAAAGTGAATAATGCAATGGAAAAGGAGCAGCAATGGGGGAAATAATGAACAACAGATTCATCCAGAAAAGATCTAAATGACGTCAGCAAAACCATTACCACTCCTGCTGGCCACGAAAATAAGAAAGGCAGTTAAGATCTGCAAATGTTGAACTCAAAATTGTTTTATATACTTAATCTGAAAAGGAGATGCTATTTTTTCAGTGTCCATTGAGGTTCACTCTTTAGGTGCTCAAGACGTAAAAATGGAAGTAGAATGGAGAATTAAGGTGGCAAGCAACTGGAACTTTAGGTCTACTTTTATCATTTTTGTGTAGTGTCATAGGCATGCTTGACTTTCAATAAAGATAGTAAACACTTATGATACATTGTCCTCCCACATTTTGGAACTAAGCATAAGGCAAAAGGCAAGAAGGAACATGATCTTAACAAAAAAATAAAGCATTTGCAAGATAAATGCATAAACTCCACTCCAGAGACATTAACATCACGAAAGATCATACTGTAGTCTGATGCTCACAACCATCAAGTAATGAAATCATAAGCATTACAAACCAGGTAGTTCCTTTTAGGTCAAGCATGACATCTAGCACAAGTCAGAAATCTAGAACAGATATCCCATTCATCCTCTCAGCCAGACAATTGGAAGACAGAGTCTTCTATTGAAGAATGAAATACATTTAATATAAAAATACATTCATAAAAAGCCTTCATCCACCTCCTCCCCCAAGGCTCCTGAACTAGAAAAATCAGCTGGGATTCAAGACAAATCACTATCTAAGGGACTTCAACTACAAATTTGCAAATTGATGAAAGAAATTAGGGCAGGACAAAATTGAAATAAACCTCATCACCAATAGTGCATGAGGTCTATGACATTAGGGCATGACAATCCAAACAAGATACCAGAGGACTTCTTCCATGTCCTGCACTATATAGCAACAAAAGCCAACAACTTCTGGGGATAAAGTGGAAAAGAGAATGCCAATGCAGAACTACAATTTAAATAGTTTTCATAAAACATGCAGCAACAATCTAATCAAGAATTCTGTATATATCCTCCCTTAGGAGCAAAGGCAAAGGTATAAGATTTATGGAAAATTTTCAATTACCTTCTCTATTTTTAGCTCCTTCATTCTACTCACTCTCATTCCCAGTATGCTGTAGATTTTGTGCCATGGTGCTATGCTGTCACCATCAATCAAGACAAAGCATAGTTCTGCATTGACATTGAACATATCTCTTTGCATCAGGTTATTTACAAACTAGATAGCAATAATCTTGAGATGGTGATTACTATTACAAACTGAACCTTTACCCAATAATGGTAAAAATCCAAAAATGACCACAAACTGGCTTATCTTATTAGAATACAATTTGAATACCAAGTTGCTAGTATTGTTAGAGCAATATTTGCTCATTTTGTCACCTGGGATCAATTGTTACTAAGGGCACAATATCTGCATTAACTTGCATATTCCTGCAATAGCAACCAGCAGTGCATTATAATGAAACACAGTGAGAATAAAGATTTTTTAAAAATGTCATTCTCAATCCCAATCACTATTTAGTCCCTTCTGCCAGCAAGTGTGTTCCTCCATTGCTGATCATAATTTAATTCATAGTTGTGTATCAGCAATACTTGATTAATTGCCAAGCAGGGCAATTCAGTCATAAATACAAAGACAATACAATAAGTATCAACCGGAATGTCCCATCTTTTTGGTCAAAGGAGGAAAAGTTCCGATTGACCAGTTGAGGAAAGAAAATTTGAAGGTAGGGTAAAAAAAATACTTACAGTGGATTTTTTATTCAAGAGCAGCTTAAATCCTTTTGCCTTGTCCTTATTTGTGCTTTCATGCAAGTTATCTGCTATACTTAAAAGTTGAGAGAACTCATCCACCTTTTCAGAAGATACTCTTGGATCAGATGGATCTTTTTGATCTGCTGCTTTACCATATTCATAATCGGAATCTCCATTAGCCGTAGTATACCTGGAGAGAATGAAGAAGAATTACGGAGTAAGGAATACAACAATGCTCCCTTTTGTTGGTGCCTATGCCACCCTTCCTCCTGATGGTATCCAAAATTTGAAACTCGAGAGTTAGGTGATGCTAATGAGAAGGCAGAAGTAAATTCATAGCAAACAGCAGAACCTGCAATAGTAACTAACAATATAACTAAATGAGGAAAATGATCTGCAACTTGGAGGTGATCGTGTCCTATGGTGCTCTCAAACTAGGGGGCACTGATTGCGGGTTTAGGTGGGATTGTTCAAGAACCCCTGATGAATTGTTACACTACCTCTGTAAACAGTGCACATCGCAGTCACAGTTTAGCAACTTGGAAGGAATGGGGGCTTAAGCAGTAGAAGAGGTGCAGATCCAATGGACTGCTTCATCCTGGATTCAAGTGTTGCTTGTGGAAGCAGTTTAATATTCCATTACACTCTGACATGCTCTGTAGATGGAGGAGAGTCTTTGGGGAATCAGAAGGCAATTACAATAGAACACAGTCTCACACCTTGTCCCCCCCTTGGTTCAGTCCCTTCCTACCCATGTCTATGACACTTTGCACATTCTCCATCACTTCCACAACTTTCAGATCCCCGGCCCTCACCGCCTCAATTTCACCATGGATGTCGAGTCTCTGTACACTTCTCTCCCCCATCAGGAAGGCCTGAAGGCTCTCAGTTTCTTTCTCGATAACGGACACAAGCAGTTCCCCTCCACCACCACCCTCCTCCGTCTGCCGGAACTGGTACTCACCCTTAACAACTTCTCTTTCAGCTCCTCCCACTTTCTCCAAACTAAAGGTGCAGCCATGGGTACTTGCATAGGCCCCAGCTATGCCTACCTCTTTGTCGGCTATGTGGAACAGTCCATGTTCCAAGCCTACACTGGTAATGCCCCCCAATTCTTCTCCGCTACATTGACGACTGCATTGGGGCTGCTTCCTGCACCTGTGCTGAGGTCATGAATTTCATCAACTTTGCCTCCAACTTTCACCCTGCCCTCAGATTCACTTGGTCCACCTCCGACACCTTTCTCCCCTTTCTGGATCTCTCAGTCTCCATCTTCGGAGACAGATTAACCACAGACATCTTCTACAAACCCACTGACTCCCACAGTTACCTTGACTACACCTCTTCCCACCCTGTCACTTGTAAGGACACCATCCCCTTCTCCCAGTTCCTCTACCGCATCTGTTCCCATGATGAGGCTTTCCATTCTAGGACATCAGAGATGCCCTCTTTTTTCAGTAACCAGGGTTTCCCTTCCATCACCATCAATGCTGCCCTTACCTGCACCTCCTCCACTGCCCTCACCCCGGACATAGCAGGGACAGGGTACCCCTTGTCCTCACCTACCACCCCACATCCAACATATCATTCTCCGCCACCTCCAACAGGATCCGACCACCCGGCACATCTTCCCCTCCCCCCCTCTCTCTGCTTTCTGCAGGGATCGCTCTCTCCATGACTCCCTTGTCCACTCATCCCTCCCCATTGATAACCCCCCTGGCACTTATGCCTGTAAATGCACCAAGTGCTACACCTGTCCCTACACCTCCTCCCTCACCATCATTCAGGGTCCCAGACAATCCTTCCAGGTGAGGCAATGCTTCACCTGCAAGTCCGAGGATGTAATTTATTGCATCTGGTGTGGCCTCCTCTACATCGGTGAGACCTGACACAGATTGGGTGACTACTTCAGCAAGCACCTTCGCTATCCGCTGCAACAGCCAGGACCTCCCGGTGGCCCCCACTTCAATTCCACATCCCATTCCCATAATGACATGTCTATCCATGGCCTCCTCTACTACCACGTTGAGGACGGACGCAGGATGGAGGAACACCTCATATTCCGCTTGGGAGTCTTCAACCTAATGGCTTCAACATCGATTTCTCTAACTTCCAGTAACCCCACTCCTTTGTCTTCCCTCATTCCTGTGACTCCCTTCCCCCACCTTGATGACCTGCTCATCTCCTCTCCTCCATCTTTTATTCCATGGTCCACTGCCCTCTCCTACCGGATTCCTTCTTCTTCAGCCCTTTGCCTCTTCTACCTATCACCTCTCAGCTTATGACACCGCCCCCCCCCCCACCTTCCCTCTCTCTCCTGGACTCGCCTATCACCTGAACTCACCTATCACCTGCCTGCATGTGCTCCTCCCCCTACCTTCTTATTATGGCTTCTGCCCTCTTCCTTTCCAGTCCTGATGAAACATCAACTGTTTATTTCCCTCCATAGATGCTGCCTGATCTGCTGAGTTCCTCCAGTACTTTTGTGTAATGCTCCAGATTCCAGCATCTGCAGAATTTCTTGTGTCTCACACCTTTAACAGACACTGCATTTGTTTGACTAACCTATTTCAAACCTAGATGTTGTTGGATTTTATTTCATGTAGAAATGGGTTGCTTTATTGTCTGATGAATTGATCAGCACAGTCCCAATATTGTACGAAGAATGGGTTTAAGATCATTAATGAATTAACTGAATAAAATAGTGGCTAAAACTGCAAATACCTTGCATCAATGCCCAACGGCTGAGATAATTGGCTTCTTAACAATTACAGATGTAATGCCAGGTATGACTCCATCCAGTGAGAATCTCATTTATGTATTATGTGGGCTCTCTGGTGTCTAACACTGTCAAATTCTACCTTAGCATTAAGGGCAGCAACAGTAATCTCAGTTCTGAAGTTACCTATGAAACAAGACAGAAGTTGGAGAGTAGAGGTTGCAAAAGAGCTGATTGCCAATCCTGTAACTCCAGGGAGTCGAGCAGGAAAGATATACTTCTGTGGACTTCACAGCACTTAGGCTCAGAAGTTGTTATGGTAGGAAAGTTATTGGAAAAATAACTTTGATCAATGTAATCCACATGGACTTTAGTAAGGCCATTGACAAGGTACCACATGAAATAATGGTTCCAAAAGGTGAGGACTGATAGAATCCAAGGCAAGTTGGCAAATTTGATCCAACGTTGGCCTGGTAATAGGAGACAGTCATTGTTTTGTGATTGAAAGCATGTGACCAGTGGTATATCACTGGAACCCTTACCAATTTGGATATGAATGTAGGAGGTATGATTTGTAAGTTTGCAGATGACACAATGATTGGAGGTGTTGATGATAATGAGGAGGATAGTCTTAGGTTACAGAATGATATTGATCTGCTGTTAAGTTGGGCAGAGCAATGGTTGATTGAAGTTAACCTTACCAAGTGTGAGATGATGCATTTTGGGAGGTCTAATAAGCGTAGAGCACACACCACGAATGGTAGAGCCCAAGGGAGTATCAAGGAAGAGAGGGGCCTTCGTGTACAAGTTCACAGATTTCTAAAGGTGGCAGCTCAAGTAGATAATGTAGTGAAGGAGGCCGATGAAATGCTGGCCTTCATTAGCTGTGGCATAGAATATAACAGCATGGAGCTCATGATACAAGAATTTAAAGTTTAGTTCAGGCAACACTTGGAGTACTGTGTATAGTTCCTGTAGCCACATTATAGTAAAGGCTGCTATTGCACTTGAGAGGAAGTAAAGGAGATTTATCAAGAGGTTGCCTGGGATGGAACACTTCAGTTATAAGAGACAAGTCTGGATAGACTGGGTTTGTTTACCTTGGAGTGAAGGAGGCCGATGGGGGACATGATAGAGGTGTACATAATTAAGAGAAGCATAGATAGGGTGAATAGTGAGAAACTTTTTCCCATAATGGAGATGTCTAAAACCAGAGGACATAGGTTTAAGGTGAGGAGTAAGTGGGTTAGAAGAGATCTTCAGAAAATTATTTTCATCCAGGGATACATTGCAATCTGGAATGCACTGCCTGAGAAAATGGTGGATGCAGGTAATCTCACAACATTTAAAAAGTGTCTGGATGAGCACTTGAAATGCCAAGGCATAGAAAGGCTGGTAAATAGGATTAGTTACGATGGATGCTTGATGGTCAGCATAGACATGGTGGGCTAAGGCATGTTTTTGTGCTAGGACTCTGAAATCCAACTGGTGAGAAGCACAGCAAGCCAAAAGATTTCACTTAAAGCACGGCAAGTACAAGTTATTTTTCTTTTTTTTTTAACTGAGCTTATCTAAAAATATTTAACTTTCTATAATTGTTTTTCTAGTCTTTGTCCTTTATTTACATTTGATGAATTGTAATTGCTTTTGAGCACTTGAATGCTAGGACAGTCACAGATGTTTTTTCTCTCCTTGATAGGTGGAATCCTGGGGTTACGGCTCAATCGGTTCTCAAATAATTCGGGAGTGGACGCTGCTAGTTTTGATTGGAAGATTCCCATACTGCACCTGGCCATGTAAATCAGCTAGAAATCAGCATGCCAGTGGAAAACTTCATCTGGAAACCCATTCCATGTAAATACAGATTTTAAGGATAGATGGCAGTTGAATTTGGGCAGTTCACCAGTCAGCAATCAGACCCCACAAAATTTTGTGGCTCAAATCAAAGGTGGAATACTCAAAAATTCATTAGATAATAATTTTCCATATATTCGACAAATAGACATGTATAAGCACTCAGTTTTGGTTTAATCTTCTATTATCTGCATACTTGCATGGTGCCAGTCATGCACTGGGGCACTCATCTCCCCTTGCACCTCAGAGCTCTCATCATTTGGATGATATGCTTATTTATTTTTCCTGACAAAATGGACAATTTCTCATTTTGCCACATTATACTCCATTACCCACTCATTTAGCCCATCTATATTCTTTTGCAGCCTCGTAAATGATTTTCCAACCTATCTTGATGTCAAAACTCTCTTGTACACACCAGAAATTTACTACCTACCAGAAAGCTTACTAGTCTGCTTATCCTAATCAACATAACAATTAGGAGCCCCATTAAAACCATCCATTACTACATCCTTCTCCCACACCGACATGTCTGTCCATGGCCCCCTCTGCTGCCCAAGCTGATGCTACATGCAGATTGGAGGAACAGCACCTCATATTTTGCCTTGGTAGTTTCCAACCTGATGGCATGAACATCAATTTCTCTAACTTCCGGTAACCACACCTCTCTGTTCACCTGCCCCGCGCCCACCCCGCCCCCCAACCACCCCCCTCCCCATTTTTCCTTACCAGCCCATCACCCCTTCTCTTTCCCCTCCCCCGCCCTCTCAATCTGCCCATCACCCAGTCATTCCTTCCTCCAGTTCCCCTCCTTCCCTTTATTCCATGGTCCATTGTCCTCTCCTATTAGATTCCATCTTCTTCAGCCCTTTGTCACTTCCACCTATCAATTCCCAGCTTCTTACATTATTCACACTGTTCCCCTCTCTCACCTGCTTCTTATCCCCCCTCACACCTGGATCCACCTATCACCCACCAGCTCTTGATCCACTCCTTCCCCCCCACCTTTTTTTTATACTGGCCATCTTCCCTCTTTCTTTCCAATCCTGACGAAGGGTCTCGACCCAAAACATCGACTGTCCATTTCGCTCCACAGATGCTGCCTGACCTGCTGAGTTCCTCCAGCATTTTCTGTATTACTAAATCCTTGTTTATTCTTTAATTTATGCCATTTGCCTCTTCACAATCAGGGCTCAATAAACAACACAGAGAAGACTCTTAAATCCTTTGTTTTTAATTCTACACAAAAAGACACCACTGCCTACTTATCTATTCTTTATACTGAAGTGTTCCATTGAAATGATTTCATCTTTAATCACTAAGATTTCTCTTTTATCATTTTCCCTCTATTTTTCCAGTAATTCTTATGACCTGGTACATTTAATTCCTAATCCAGGCCACTCTTATAGCTATATTTCAAGCTGGCTCTTATGTCATATCCTCCAAGTTGAATTTACACCTGATTCTCATTTCAATTTTTTTTCTACTGTACTACATGCATTTGTACACAAGACCCTTATTTGGGCCATGCAATCCAACCTACCTTGCGGCTCTAATATTAAACTCGAGCATTTCATTTTTCTATCTTGGCTTAATTATCTTACATTCTTCAACTTTCCCTTTACCCATAGTAGCTAACAAACCATTTCTATATTAATCAATTCCCTTTTTTGTTTTAGAACTATTATTAATGCTATGTTTTACAGAGTACACCAGCATCACTCCAACAATGTTCACCGCCATAATCTGAATATCGCCATGCCAATTTCCTCATGGCTCAAGTAACAAACCAGAATCTATAGTTTTTAAAGTTGTTTAATATTTGCCCTAGTTTTTGGTTCTTGTCAGTAAGTATTCACCTTCCAGTTCTTTCCCATGTTCTTCACCCCAACTTAGTAGGTTTCTCATTCTCTAAGCCACTTTAAGATATTCCTCATCCTGGCATTAGGTAATCCATGTACATGGGACTCTCCATCCTGCTTACAAAGAATGCATCTATTTTGCAAATTATAGAATCACTCATACTACTCTCCCTGCCTCCTCCCCACACTGCACAGCCTTTTGCTCCAAAGTGTCAGGTCCATCCAGTATTCGAGCTGACCTTTTGACAGCCTTTATCCTTATGAACACATTGTGACTGATGGATTGCATCATTTCCTGTGAATCCTTATTCTTCACTGCTGCTTCCTCTTACTCTGTGCAGTAACGGTGAAACTTGTGGATTGTTATAAAAGCCCACCTAATTTTGACCTAGAAAAAGTCAATACTGGTGGAGATAAGAGACAACTCAGCACAACTCAACAGAAAATTAATCAAAAAATAAGAAAAGTGTCTGGCAAAGGTTTTATAATAATTGCAAAGGGACATTAAACTTGCTAGAATGATTCAGGGGATGAGTGCATAGAAAGAACTTGGAACAGCTTTCTAGAACAATGTGTCATGAAATCAACCGGAGAACAGGCTGACCTGGACTTATCTTGGCTAATGAGATAATAATGAGTAAAAAATCTCATAATAACAGATCTTCTAAGTAAAAGTGCTAACTACATGACAATTCTTTTATACAGTTTCAAAGAGAGATGCCAGAAATTATAGTCTTGATATTAAATAATGCCAGTTTTCTAGTTATAAGGATTGCATTGGTCTAGGTGGATTGGGACATTCAATTAAAAGGTTTCCCAGTAGAAAACATTTGAAAATTCTGAACTAATATATCTTTGACTATGAAATAAAAACTCGATGAAAAAGTGATCCATCTGAGGCTAACTAAAGAGTTTAAGGGTAGTAATAGATTGCAAAGATGTTTCTAATATCGGCAAGAGAATAGTAACCCTGAAGATGGAGTAATTAACAATAACAGTTGACAAAGAGAATGACAAAGGAGATGATACATTATGAAAATAAATTAGAAAATTAGAAAATAAAATCATTAATTGTTTCTACACAATATGCAAAGAAAAAGAAAATAATTGACAAAACAACAGAAATTATATCATAAACTCATTGAGGCATTAACATCGATGCATTTCTCTTCACTCCAGAAGGCACAATAAACAACAGAAATGGAAGAGAAACAAGACTGAATGACAATAGGAGCTTAAGGAAAAAGTATTGGACAAATTAAAGAGATTAAAACCAAATAAATTCTCAAGATTTGACAGCTTGCATCCCAGGGATCTGAAAGAGGTGGATACAGAGGAAGTGATGATCGTCTAAAATGGAGAAATCCCAGCAAATTGGAAGGGAACAAATGTAACAAAACTACAAGGAAGATAGGGAAAAAAAGTGAACTGCAGAACAACTGGCACTGCATTTGTTGTTTCCAAAGTGCTGAAGTGCATCATTAAGCATATAATCTAAATATGTTATGGTGCAGACAAGATTTGTCAAGATGGCATTTGTCAAACTAATAGATTTTCAAGATGCAACTGGCAGAGTAGGTAAGGGGGACAAAGTAGATATCTGGATATTAATAATATAAAGCTAGGTGGGAAAGTGAGATGTGAGGAAAACCAAAAAGTCCACAAAGGGATATAGACAAATAAGATGTTGTGGAAGAGTATCATAAGGGAAAATGTGGAGAGTTATTCCCCAAAGCGGAAAGAATAGCAAAACAATGTCATTTAAAAATCAGCTGGAAACTTGTAAATAATGTACAGAGAAATCATGGATGGTTGATTCAAGACATGTCAGAGGTAAAAGCACATTGACCACTAGCATGGAGTTGGAGTACAAAGTTTTGCTGTAATTACACAGGGCTTTAGCAAGACCATATTTGAAATACTGAGTTAATTTTTGTTCCACTTATCTAGATAAATACATACTGTATGTACATTGCTATCAGTGTAGTACAGATACACTAGAATGATTCTTGTCCTAAGACAGGCAAGCGCTGAAGTTTGAAAGAATGAGAACTGATAATGAGATACAAAGGATTCTGAGAGGGATTGACAGGTAGGTGTCAAGTGGCTCTTTCCTCCAGTTGGATAGTTCAGAACTATCCTGTTGGAGAAAAGAGTCTCAATTTTTATATCCTCAGAGGGTTGTGTATGCTCATTTAATCTGGTTAGGCTGGGAATAGTATATTTTTGGAAACTAGGGGAATATGAGAAAATGGGGATCAAATAGGAAAATGGAAGATAATTCATAACCTTATTGAAAGGTGGAGCAGGCTCAAGAAGCCATACAACCTACTCCAGCTTCCATTTCTTCTGTTATATTCCTGTCTTTCAGAGAAGGAAATATGACATCCTTATAGGTCTGGCTTATAAGTGATTCCAGACCCAGCAATGTGGTTAACTCTTAACTCCCCTCTGAAACACCAAGTTTCTAGTTTAGGATCAGAGATGGGGAATAAATGCTGCCTTGCCAAAAAGAATCTCAACTTCAGATAATAGTTTGCTTATTGTGAGATTATGAGAGCAGGAAATCAGTATTCAAAACATGATTTTCAAAACAAAAATCATCATTCTTAGCAAAAACAGATTCATGTAAAACAGGATGAGAATTGATTTCCACCTGTGTCTTAAAAATATCAGTCAATCACTACTGAAAAACCATAAGACATAGAAGCAGAATTAGGCCATTTGGCCCATTGAGTCTGCTCCACCATTTGATCATGGCTGATTTATTTTTCCCTCTCAACCCCATTCTCTTGCCTTCTCCCCGTAACCTTTGACATCCTTACGAATCAAGAATCTATCAACCTCTGCTTTAAATATACCCAATGACTTGGCCTCCACAGCTGTGTGGCAATGACTTCCACAGGTTCACCAGCCCCTGGCTAAAGGAATTCCTCATCTCTGTTCTAAGGAGACCTCCATCTATTCTGAGGCTGTGCCCTCTGGTTCTAGACTCTCCCATTACTGGAAACATCCTCCCCACGTCCACTCTATCCAGGCCTTTCAATATTCAGTAGGTTTCAATGAGATCCCCCCTCATCCTTCTAAACTCCAGCGAGTACAGGCCCAGAACCGTCAAATGCTCCTCATGTGTTAACCCTTTCATTCCGAGGATCATTCTCATAAACCTCCTCTGGACTCTCTCCAATGCCAGCACATCCTTAGATTTGGGGCCCAAAACTGCTCACAATACTCCAAATATGGTCTGACCAATGCCTTATTAAAGCCTCGGCATTATATCCTTGCTTTTATATTCTAGTCCTCTCGAAATGAATGCTAAAATTGCATTTGCCTTCCTTACTACCGATTCAGCCTGCAAGTTAATCATTAGGGAATCCTACACTAAGGCTCCCAAATCCTTTTGTACCTCTGATTTCTGAATTTGTTCCCCATTTAGAAAATAGTCTACGCCTTTAGTCCTTCTACCAAAGTGTATGATCATACACTTCTCAACGCTGTATTCCATCTGCCATTTCTTTGCCCATTCTCCCAACCTGTCCAAGTCCTTCTGCAGATTCCCTGCTTCTTCAACACTACCTGCCCCTCCACCTATCTCTGTATCATCCACAAACTTGGCCACAAAGCCATCAATTCTGTCATACAGATCATTAACGTATAACGTGAAAAGTAGAAAACTCAACACCGACCCCTGTGGAACACCACTAGTCACCGGCAGCCAACCAGAAAAGGCCGCCTTTATTCCCATTCTTTGCCTTCTGCCAATCTTCTATCCATGCTAGTACCTCTCCTGTAATACCATGGGCTCCTATCTTGTTTAGCAGCTTATGTGCAGCACCTTCTCAAAGGCCTTCTGAAAATCCTTTGTCTATCCTGCCTGTTTCTTCCTCAAAGAATTCCAACAAATATGCCAGGCAAGATTTCCCCTTAAGGAAACCATGCTGACTTCAGCCTATTTTATTGCATGCTTTCAAGTACCCTGAAACCTCATCCTTAATAATGGACTCTAATATCTTATTAACCACTGAAGTCAGGCTAACTGGCCTATAATTTCCTGTCTTTTGCCTCCCTCCCTTCTTAAAGAGTGGAGTGACATTTGCGATTTTCCAGTCCTCCGGAACCATTCCTAAATCTAGTGATTCTTGAAAGATCAAACTAATACCACCACAATCTCTTCAGCTACGTCTTTCAGAACTCTGGGGTGTAGTCTATCTGATCCAGGTGACTTATCTACCTTCAGACTTTTCAGCCTCCCAAGCATCTTCTCCTTATTAATAGCGACTACATTCACTGCTGCCCCTTGACTCTCTTGAATTTCTGGCATGTTGCTGATGTCTTCCACAGTGAAGACTGACGCAAAATACTTATTCAGTTCGTCCGCCATTTCATTGTTCCCCATTACTACCTCTCCAGCGTCATTTTCCAGCAGTCCAATATCCACTCCTGCCTCTCTTTTACTCTGAAAAAACTTTTGGTATCCTCTATTATATTACTGACTAGTTTACTTTCATATTTCACCCTTTCTCCCCTTTTTGCTTTTGTAGTTGCCTTCTGTTGGTTTTAAAAACTTCCCAATCCTCGAGCTTCCCACTGATTTTTGCAATATTATTTGCCCTCTCTTTTGCTTTTATGCTATCTTTGACTTCCCTTGTCTGCCACAGTTGCCTCATCCTCCCTTTAGAATGCTTCTTCTTTGGGACAAACTGATCCTGCGTCTTCTGAATTACTCCCAGAAACTCCTGCCATTGCTGCTCTACTGTCATCCCTGCAAGGGTCACTTTCCAATCATCTTTGGCCAGCTTCTTTCTCATGCCTCTGTAGTTACCTTTACTCAACTGTCATACCGATACATTTGATTTTACCTTCTCCCTTTCAAACTGCAGGGTGAATTCTATCATATTATGGTCACTACCTCTTAAGGGTTCCTTTACCTTAAGCGCCCTAATCAAATCTGGTTCGTTGCACAACACCAAATCCAGAATTGCCTTTTCCTTAGTGTGCTCGACCACAAGCTCCTCTAAAAAGCCATCTCGTAGACAATCTACAAATTCCTTCTCTTGGGATCCAGTACCAACCTGATTTTCTCAATCTACCTGCATATTGAAATTCCCTCTGACCACCGTAACATTGCCCTTGTTATGTGCCTTTTCTATCTCCTGTTGTAATTTGTACCCCATATCCTGACTACCATTCAGAGGCCTGTATACAACTCCCATCAGGATCTTTTTACCCTTGTGGTTTCTTAACTCTACACACAAGGCTTCTACATCTTCTAATCCTATGTCACTTCTTGCTAAGGATTTGATTTCATTTTTCACCAACAGAGCCACCCCTCTGCCTGTCTTTTCAATAGGATGTGTATCCTTGGATGTTTAGCTCCCAGCTGTGATCTTCTTTCAACCAACGACTCTGTGATGCCCACAATGTCATACCTGCCAATTTCTAACTGCGCTATAAGCTCACCTACCTTATTTCGTATACTGTGCACATTCAAATATAACACCTTCAGTCCTGTATTCACCACCCTTCTTCTCAAATTTGTCTCTATGTTGCCTGAAGTTAAATTCTTATCCCTCTCTATACTTTGTCTTATTCTTTATTCTGGGGAGTTCAGTAACCTCTCCTGCACTCTCCTTCCCTTTTACTTTATCCATACTTTTCCAATCTGTTGAATCCACCTCCTACTATTTAACTTAAAGCCCTATCCACTGCCCTAGTTATGCAATTTGCTAGGACCCTGGTCTCAGCATGGATCAGGTGGAGCCTGTCCCATTGGAACAGATTCCCTCCTTCCCCAATACTGGTGCCAATGTCCCATGAATTCAAATCCACTTCTCCCACACCAATCTTTGAGCCACACATTTAACTCTCTGATCTTATTTACCTTGTGCCAATTTGTACGCGGCTCAGGTAGTAATCCAGAGGTTATTACCTTTTTGGTTCTGCTTTTTAATTTAGTCCCTAGCTGCTCAAGCTCCCTCAGCAGAACTTCTTTCCTTGTTCTACCTATGTTGTTGGTACCCACATGGGCCACAACAACTGGATCTTTCCCTTCCCATTCCAAATTCCTCTGCAGGTCAGATGAGTTGTCCTGAACCCAGGCACTAGCAGGCAACACAGCTTTTGGGACTCTCAATCCTTGCAATAAAGAATTGTGTCTATTCACCTGACTACACTATCCCCAATTACAACTACATTTCTTCACTATATGATACTTTCAATAGATCCTTAGTATGCCACCATTAAACTTTATCACATTCATTTGCTCTCTTCCAGTGAGAAAGCTAAGAAGTGATTTTAAATGTATTTTTTTTAAATCTGTAAGGTTTTGATACAATAATTAGGGGGAAAAAAATCACTTCACTTCCTAATGGGATGTGAATGATATATGCAGCTCAGACACACATCCTGCTCTGTATCCATATAATCTTGATTTCTTTTCCATTTGAATCTGTTATAAAAACCAAAATGACTAATTTGCACAAATTGTAAATCACAGAATCATAGAGACAAGCACTTTTGGTCCACCTCTTCCATGCCAACTGTGATGTCCATCTACATTAAGTCCCATTTGCCCACATTAGGCCCATATCCCTCCATGCCTTTCCTGTCCAAGTACTTTAAAACATTGTAATTGTATCTGCCTCCACCATCTTCTCTAGTAGTTTGTTCCAGATAACCACCACCCAGTGTGTGAAAAACATCCTTCAGATCGCCTTTAAATTTCTCCCCTTTCATCTTAAACCTGTGGTCCCCAATTCCAGACTCCCATGGGCTTGAAAAATGATTTTGACTATCCTATCTACGTGCCTCATAATTTTTATAAACCTCTAAGATCTCCCCTCAGTCTCCTACATCCCAGCAAGAATAAACCCACCCTATCCAAATCTCTCCTTATAACTGTGGCCCTCCATACCAGGTAACATGCTGGTAAATCCCTTCTCAACTCTATTCCTATTACATCTTTCCTGTAATGAGGCAACCAGAACTGTACACAATACTCTAAGCATGGTCTAACCAATGATAGGTACAGCTGCAAGATGACATCCTAACTCTTATATCTCAGCCTATGAAGGCAAGTATACCAAATGCTGTTTTTCACTATCCTTTCCCACCTGCATCATCACTTTCAAGGAGTTATAGACTTGCACCTCAAGGTCACTCTGAACATCAATGCTCCTAAGGTCTCTACCATTTACACTACATGTCCTACCAGAATGTGACTTGCCAAAGTGCATTACCTCACAATTATCTGGATTAAATTCCATCTGCCGCCACTCTGCCCAACTTTCCAGATGATCTATGTCCTGCTGTATCTTTAAACAACCTTCTTTATTATCTATGACTCCACCAATTTTTGTCTTGTCTACAAACAAACTAATCATACCACTTACATTCTCAACCAAGTCATTTATACATACAGGTTGAAACACTAGTCTGGGATTCTGCAGTCTGGCAACTCCCGTGGTCCAGCAGGTTTTGAATCTGTATTACAGATCTCTACTAATTACTTAATCCTAAAATCTAAAATTAACTGAGATCTATACTAATCTGTGGCTAATTAACCTACTAATGTAACTTTTGCAATCTTAGCCAACAGTGATCTCAGCTGACAGCACTTCTGACTTCTTGGAACCTTTATGTGATCCAGGGAATATCTATAATTGAAAAGCACATTTCTCCTGCTCAGAGAAAGATGATCCAGGGCTATTTTTGTGGTGCAACACCAGTCAGGTCTCAAGGGTGCCAAACTATAGTGTTTCAACCTGTACAATAGACAACAAGGTCCCAGCACTAATCACTGTGGTACTCCATTTGTTATAGACTTCCAGTCAGAAAAACACCCATCCACTACTACCCTCTGCCTCCTATCACCAAGCCAGTTTTGGATCTAGTTTGCCAACATGCTTAAGATCCCTTGTGTCTTAACTTAAGTCATTGGACAAAATCTTAAACACTTCCTATTTCAAGTTACACAAACCACAAGCACTGGAAGCAAATGACAACAATTCCTTCCCGCTCCACAAAGAGTTCCCAATCTGTCCAAATTCTCTACTTCAGACTGTTTAAATGCACTCTGAACAACAGCAAAAACTGCTTTGTTGCCAGGAATGATATAGCTCTTGGCGCTTAATAAAGACTCTCTCTTCAGAGAAACTCAGTTAAGAAGTAGTTTGAGTCTGCTAATGATTAATCTTTAGTTTTTTTCCACAATTTTTACATTTCCAAGTTAAATACTAAATGTTAAACTCAGATCTATTCACTTATTAGCTAATTCACACTTAGATCAAATTCTCAACTTCATGCTATTTAAGATCATTTATATAAATACTATATACAGTCAAGGATATGCAGAATCAAAGTTTACAGCAGGAAATCAGATGAATCTGACCAACAATCTGTGTCAGAACAAACCAAATTCCTGAAGTCATGGTCTCTTTTTGGAAATGAACACTGTCCTACTTCAAAAGTTTATCTATTCAGGTCCTTTAAAGATGCTTCAACTATGTCAGAGCTATTCACCATCAACAAGTATCAGTGCAAAGAAATCTATCTTAACCTCTTTCTCTCTGACAATTTCACTTAATGGCCTTTGGTAACTGACATTTCAGAGGAAGAGGTCTTTCCCCAATAATTGTAGCAAAACCTTACAAATTAATAAAAACATTTAAAATAACTTTTTAGACATCTCATCATGAAAGAGAACAAATTAATGTTTTATAGTTGAATGCTTCCACCATTAAATATTCATTGATAACATTCTGTAATGTTTTTCAGTAGTGATTGACTGAGATATTTAATGCACAGACATTAATTCTCATCCTGTTTTTCAAAGTTAGGGAGGATATTCTCAATTCTTGGTTTTGAAAATTATGTTTTGCATATAGATTTCCTGCTTTCATAACCTCACAATAACCAAACTATTATCCAAAGTTAATAGAAAAAAAAGTAATTAGAAATACAAGACTGCACTACATCAACAGCTTCCTATGGGTAAAGGCAGGAAAATTCAATGATTCCCTCTTGTTCTCAATTTCCTACAAACAGAACATACATAACAATTGCAAAAGTGGATGGACTACAACAGATAGGTCAACAGGATAATATAACTACTGATGGGAGTCAGCTACCAATGCCAAATAAAAGATAAAAAAGCCCTCTACAGTGCATTTTATTTTGCTCTTGATGCTGCAGGCACCATTGTTTCTGTTTGGTGCACGTTATCCTTTTTATTGATGGCACAAACAATGTGCTGCTTTGCTGAGAAGCAGCATTAAACTATTAGATGGTTATATGTATATAATTGACCAGAGTTCCTCCTCAGTCAACTGTAAAAAGCTACAATGGTGAGAATATTTTGCATTAGTATACATTAAAAGCACTAAAGACATCCAAAGTTAATATCAGCATTGATGTTAAGTAAAGCTAAAATTATAGAGGGAAACTAATTGAACAGAATACCCCAATTTTTCATTTTGTTTTCAAGTATGATCCAGTCTAAATTCATTGATTAATTTTTCCCCTGTAATCAATCATTCTGCATCCAGTTAACTTTATTTTGTCGATTGCACTCCATCCATTAACTCTTTAATAGAATCCCATTCTTATCATCTGATGTTTCCCACCTGTGGAAGGTGGACAAACCAGGAGTGGATCTTCAGTTCATATACTTCCTGTATGTAAGATTAGCATTTTGGACCAGGCATAGATTAAAACAAAAAAAAAATCACACACAAAATATAATTTTCATTGGCATAAGTGGGCCCTATGCATGTAGCCAAATTTAGTTTTATGCCCTGGTGGCAAACTGAAGACCTGCCCCCACATTTATCAAAGCAGGACTTAGACTGTTCATGGTTAATATGAATCGCATCTGATCCTCAGGTACTGATCTGGTTCAAACTAGAGTAAGAAATCATTCTTTTCCTCTTGTTTTCTATACTCCCTCTCCTGCAGATATTGACTCAGTTGCTAGCACAAAAGATTGCCAAGCATCTTGCCAAAGCTGAGACTGATCATATCAGCATTTGGTTCATCAAAAGGTTATTGGTCTGTGTTCCAAACTGAAACTATGGGTGGATTTCTTCTACCAATTGTTCTGTCTCAGATATCGAACCTGGAACTTAAGTAATACTTATGGCCTTGAACCAAGTTATGTAGTGATTTATTACTAATGATTCAGAGTTTGAACTGATTGCAAGTTTTAAGGCATTTCAGTAGCTCTTGCAGCACTGTGTTAATTCAACTCGTTAAAACTCACTCAGTAACAAAGTAATTCAATTAGATCTTAGCAACTAATGAATAGTAATCAAATCATTCTGTTTATCATTTAATCACCAAGTTAGCTAAGCCAGCTGTTTTCTATGTGGCTAACCAACTTAAATTAAACCCATTTAAATCCCTTTCAAGATGTGAACAAAAAGCCAAGTATCAGCTAGAATGGTGCTTACTCACTGCGCAATAACCCTTAAACGCAAACTCTTACAAGGATCTAATTGAAATGATAAAAAGTAAAACTATCACTCAGAAGATTGCAAATTCAAAATATGTGAGGGTGAGGGTGGGGGTGGGGGCAGAAGGTTGAAAGTGGAGTTAGTGGGCACATCTATCCATAAGTAGAACCTCCATGTGCACCTTATGTTACTCTAGTACCAAATATGGAAATGTTCTGCCAATGCAAACAAAATTGATTTCACAATGAAAGACATCAGTAAAATCATCACTAGTTGCTTGCAGACTCTTGATGGATTAGCACCACCAACATTCCGGCTGACAGCTGTGGCCAATCTGGAAAAAGAAACCACAGGATGCAAGATACCCCCTACATTGGCACAATCCTGAGGGGTCTTAATATGTTTCTTATTTTTTTTCTTATATTTCATTATGACATAGGGAAGGCTATTACGGCCCATGAAGTTGATGCCAACTTGCAGAGCAATCCCATTGCCCCACTAATTTTCCTGCAACCTGTTTTCCCCACATTCCCATTAACTCCCTCCAGATTTTACCACTCACTTACACAGTAGGAACAATTTACCATATGCAATTAACCTACCAACCTGCACATCTTTGGAATGTGGGAGGAAACCGCAGCACCAAGAAAAAATCCATACAGTCACAGGGAGCATGCACAAACTCCACACATACAACACTGGACGTCAGGATTGAACCCAAGTCGCTGAAGCAAGTCTGGTTGTTGTGCCATTGTGTCATCCTTGTGGGATAATCTTGAACGGGGTGGGGGGGGGGGGGGGGGGGAGGTGGTTGGCAGGGTCACCATTTTAGAAACAAAAGGTTACCCATTTAAAATGAAGAGGTGAAAGTTTTGCAACTCATCCCAGAGAGTTTTTCTTACGTCTCAGGAGGTTGAGACTCTTTGGAACTTTCTTTCTCAAAGTGTAGTAGAAGCAGTGTCATTGAATATTTTTATAGCAGGGTAAGCTCGAAACTAAGCAAGGGGAGTGAAAGGCACCAGAGTAGCCAGAAATGTGTTGGTTACAATCAGATCAACCATGATCTTATTGAATGGTACACAGGCTAAAAGGGGCTGACTTCACCTCTGAATAAGATAACTTTATTAGTCACATGTATATCGAAACACACAGTGAAATGCATCTTTTGCATAGAGTGTTCTGGGGGCAGCCCGCAAGTGTCGCCACGCTTCCGGCGCCAACATAGCATGCCCACAAGTTCCTAACCCGTACGTCTTTGGAATGTGGGAGAAAACCGGAACACCTGGAGGAAACCCACACAGACACAAGGAGAACATACAAACTCCTTAGACAGTGGCCGGAATTGAACCCGGGTTGCTGGCACTGTAAAGTGTTACGCTAACCGCTACACTACCGTGTAGTGTAGCAAATATGTATGCTCTTCTGCAGAAAAATGCTTGAAAAAATGCCTGGAATTTCACAGGAGCTTACTCACAACGATGCAAGTAGCTAGCATTACCCCTACAACCACCAGTGGGGAATTGTGACAAGTGCAACTTGGAGTCTTTGCCAATGGGGCCAGCATGGATGTCAAAGGCAACCAAAGAGAGGCAGAAGTATAGCAGAACCGCTTCTCTGCCCCCACCCCCCCCAACCACAGAGGCTTCAAATGCCTCTGTACCCAAGTCCATTGGTCAAGATCCAATACCTGCAATTATAGTGAGAGGAAGACTGTGCACCATTTTTGGTCTGTAAAACAGAGTGTGCAACATTATAGCCTGGAATCTTGCCAAGAACAACACTAGAGCTTTGCATTGTTCCCATCAATGGGAAGATCGCTGTCTTCGGTGGATGGACACAAGATGATCATTCCTGCCTTCTATCCTTTTCAAGATCTTCCCTTCATAATTTCCTGTCTCCACCAGCCATCACCTCCCCAACTGCATTTCATCAAACTTTTTCCACCAATTCTACTTAGTTCAAATCCACTTAGGCTTCATTAAAACTCTAACATCTTCTGATTCTAATGAAAAGTCATTGACCTGAATAATGCCTTCTTCTCTCCAGAGTTTCCTAACCCTAATTAGAGTCACTCCAAGAGACTGGACCATCGGAACTTCTGACTTCATCACTTGACCATGTGTTTCCTGATCACATGATTAAATATTTAGCCCATTTCTTTGAAATAAAGTTTAATTCTCTACCTTAGTACCCACATGTGAAGAATCTACAGCTTAGTAACTCCATTCAAGGGCCTTCCATTTCCATCCTCTATTTCCTCTTCTAAGGAGCATTGGACGAAAAAGTAATCTTTCACTATTTAACTACTGCATCATCTCCATTTTCATTCACCCTTTCCTCATTACCCCATTTTCAGTGTTGCTCTTTCACCTCAGCAGCACTTTCCAGTACTAACCCCATATCCCTCTATTCTCTTAATATCCAAAAACCTATGATCTTGTCTTGAACATATTTAACAACTAACCTTCCACAGTTCATTTAGGTAGAGGTTTCCAAAGATTCACTACTGTCTGGATGAAGTAATTCCTTCTTAACTGGGTACTGAGTGACCAATCCCTTATTTTGAGTTCGTGACCCTGGTTCTAGACATTTCAGACATGCGAAACATCATACCTGCATCTACCTTGTCAAATCCCATGAGAGATCGCTGGAAATACTCAGCAAGTAAGGCAACATCAGTGTAGAGATAAAGTTAACATTTCAGGTCAATGATCAAGTTCTGATGAAAGCTCATTGACCTGAAACATGAACTCTCTCTCTCTCCCCAGATGCTGCCTGATCTGCCAAAAATTTCCAGTCTTCTACTTTTATTTCAAATATCTCACTAGTGATCAGGCTGAAGAAAGTAGTGTAAACATTATGATGCTCAAAACCCCTAATATTTATAGTATATGGCCTAAGAATACCAAATAATATTTCTGAGTAATTTTGCATTTCTCAGTCCATTAACTTGAGATGCACATACAGCACCACCTTTGATCACAATTCAGTGCAGTACTCTACTCACCCTCCTTCGCTCTCTGTTTCAGCATTGCTCTTAGTCCCAGTGCTGGCTGTGAAATATATGGAGTTTGATTCAACAGAATTACTTCTTTCTCTGCTAGGTCCTGCTTTCTTCTTCCCTGGTACTTTATGGCATCGCTCTAAACTTGACCTTTGTTAAACAGAACTTAACTTAGTACATAATTTTCTTTTTATACATTAATATCCTACATAAGATCCTATACAATACTGAAAAGGAAACTTCCTATCTTATTCCAGCAAGAGTCTTAACTTCCCAATGATGACTGAGTTGCTATTTAGGAGAAAGAAAAAGAACATAATGGGAACTTTGTTAGAAATAGCTTTCACTTAATTAAACTATAGCAACCGAAGTGTTGAACTTTCTTCTTTCTATCTAACTTTCAGTCATGTAAAAGACAGTCAAACAACATTAAACTACATGACACCCTTCAACCTGATTTTTTTAAAATTGCAAGTTATTCAATATTTCATGATGGAAATATGAGTGTTTAAATTCACCAAGTGCGTTTCTGTCAAATATTATATAAGAGACCTTAAATACTATTCCCTCTTGCACTTTGAGTTTATTAAATAGTGTGATACTGTGACCAGATTTAAAACACCACAGAGTGTTCTTAATTTTTCTTTGTTTGAACATTGCCAATCCCTATTGTGTTTGAAATGTAAAAGCAAGCCATTGCTAATGGCTCAACACACAAAGCCCTGGAGGAATTCAGTGGGTCAGGCAGCACCTATGGAGGGAAGTGGACAGTCAACGTTTTGGATCGAGACCCTTCTTCTGGATACTGGTCAATGTTTCGGGTCAAGACCCTTCTTCTGGTCACTGGCCCAGATGAAGGGTCTTGACCTGAAACTTCGACTACACATTTCCCTCCATGGTTGCTGCCTGACTTGCTGAGTTTCTCCAGCACTTCGTGTGTTGCTCCAGATTCCAGCACCTGAAATTCTTGTGATCCATTGCTAATGGCTGCCCATTTATAAAAACACAAAGAAAATGGTCTGGATATAGGCTAAGGCACAGAATTTACCTCAGCAACAGAGTATAAAACATCAGGAGTGTGTTAAATGCATCATATGCTTAAAATGTCATCTACGATGAAACAAATTTAAAAATTACACTAATTTGACAAACTAATTTAATACAGCACTGAAAATGAGCTCAGCACTGGATGTAAAGTTGGAAGAGGAAAAAGAGGTGGAGATGTGCTGGCAGAAGGTGCTGATAGCAGGCAGTTGGACTTTAAAATGCAAACATCTATATATTCATATTGGTTTATTCACAACCATTTTGGAGGACAAAACAATCTTGGCAACTCTTTTGACAGCAGTGGCTGAGCTCAGCAATCAAATATCCACTTGGAAACTGATTTTTGGTGCAGTGGAACTTATAATTTGTACATCAATGTCAGATGAGTGAAAGAAGCAATTGTTATCCCCCAAGTTACAGAGCATAACCTTGCTTGGAACACACTTCCCCTACTGTTTCCAGACAGATCCCAAATTGCTTTCTCTCTTAATTTCCACAATCTGGATCCAATCTCTAGTTCAAAACACAAGGGAGCCTGTCGCAGGCAATATTTGAAAATGCAGCTGCACAAACCAGAAGCCAGCAGAATCCTTCACCTGAGTTAGTTATTGAAAGCAAGGGTAGGGAATTTAAACAAAAGAAAATGTTTTATTTAAATTATCTACCTAACATTGCACCCCTTCCCATTTATTTATCAAGATGCTGTGCTGAAAAGTGAGGATAATGGATGTTCTAGCAAGAATGAGGAACTGAAGGAACTAAGTATTGGTCAAAAATAGTACTGGAGAAGCTGGTGAGCTTGAAAGCTGAAATGTTCCAAGAACCTAATAATTTATATTCCAGGGTTTTGAAAGAGGTGACTTTAGAGATAGAGGATGCTTTGGTTATCATCTTGCAAAGTTCTATAGATTCTGCAATTGTTCCTGTGGATTGGAGGACAGCAAATGTGATCCTACTATTTTAAAAAGGAAGGAAGGAAATAGGGAATTATCAACCTGTTAGCTTACTGTCAGTAGTAGGGAAAATGCATGAATCTATAATGGAGGAGGTAATCAAAGAACACTTTGAAAAGAATAACAGAATTGTGCAGAGTCAACACAGACTTATGAAAGGAAAATCATGTTTGAGTACTCTGCTGGAATTCTTTGAGCATGTGACTCAGAATAGATAAGGGGGAACCAATGGATGTGGTGTATTTGGAAGGCTTTCTAGAAGGTCTTACAGGGGAGGTTGGTTCACAAGGTTTGGGCACATGGAACTGGAGGTAATGTACTGACATGCACTAAGATTTGGTCATCTGACAGAAAGCAAAGAGTGGGATTACATGGATCTTTCTCAAGTTGGCAGGATACTGACTAATGGGGTACTGCAGGGATCAGTGTCTGGGCCCCAGCTATTCGCAATCTATATCAATAATTTGGCTGAAGGGATGAAACATCATATTTCCAAGAACCCCAACAATACTAAACTAAATAGAATTCTAAGTATGGAGAAAGATGTAAAGAAAATATAGGCAAACTGAGTGAGTGGGTGAGAATATGTCTATTGGAATATAATGAGGAACAATCTGAGGTTATCCATTTTGGTTCATATAACAGAAAAGCAGGATATTTATTAAAGAGTGAGAATGGATAGTGTTGATATTCAAAGTTCCCCTACTGAGGCTCAGTTGATCTTGTTTCTGGAGTACAGTCACCATAGGTTGAATGGTTCCCCATTAATTCTGAAGATTAGCTCCACACCCATTGGAAGTTTGTTGCGATAAGAAAGGTTGAGAAAACTGTGGGGGGGGGGGGGGGGGGGATGCGGGGAGCTGATGCAGCTTTGTCCAACATTGGTCCTCATTGAGATTGGTTCTGCTGTAGATCATGATTTGTATAAAATGGAAAAGAATTTCTTTGGGCAGCCAAATTTGAATGTGTTCCATTGTCCCTCCCGAGTGATAGAATCTAAAACTTTTCCTTTGACATATGATTGGACTTCCAATCCAGGAATACCTTAGGTCTGTTAATTAGCTTCTCTATCAGCTGATCATTCTCATTGAACCAGTCCTGTTCTGCTTGGTAGAAAAGCTGAGAGTCTCTTCATAAATTCCAAATATAGCAGGCTTCAGGCCAGCCCCTGATGACTGAGAATTGACAAGTTGTCTCTAAGGCACTGTCTGAATAGGGGTCCCTTTGTAGGGTTCTTGAGAGCTACAACATTGCGACAGCACTTCTGTTGACACTGATGTCTTGGGGTCATGTTGATAATAGAGCAGATTAGGCAACGTTTAATCCAGAAGCCAACACAACCATCAGGATGGATATGTTGCAGACATCTTTGCAGTCTGTGACTCAGAAGATGATGTAATCTCACAGACAGTGATTGGACTAGTGGTGTTAACACACCTTCTTGTGCTTGTCCATCTGACAAGACAAGGTGCTTGTTATAACAAGGCTGTCCTCCAAGTATTTTGTAAAGAGGAGGACCCTGCTAATGTTAGCCTTCCTGACCCCTTCCTTGTTAATCACACTGTAGAGAATTGCCTCCCTTCCCACGATGGCTTTGAAGTTGCCCAAGAGGATCAATGTGTCTTCCTGAGATATGGAGCACAACTTTTTCCCCTAAGTTGAAGTAGGTCTGAAGTTTGCTGAGTTACAGCATATGGACTGATATGCAAAGCATATGTGTTCCATTTTGGATTACCCTAATCCTAACTCTACAATCACACAGTGTTCACTAATTTCACAGGGGAAATTGTCAGTATGCTGTATAAGCTTATTCTTGTACAAAAACTGTTGAGATGTTGTACAAGCTTCACTCTGTGAAGATGATATTCCTCCTCTAGTTTGCACCTCCAGAAGACAGTTCTTTAAACTGGACATCTACTGCTGTCGTGTTTTGCTCAGTGTGGCAATGTCAATGTCCAAGTGTCTGAATTTACAAGCTATGATAGCAGAACACATTCAGGTCTATCATTGTTGGGATTGTCCATAATAGTCGTAACATTCCAGGTCCTAAACTTCATCTTGTGGAGTTGAAGTTGCCTGGGCATAGTTTCACTCAACATGGGTAGCTGTTGTGAGACCAAGCATAGAGTAGGCGACCATTTTGCAGAGTACTTGTGCTCTGTACACAATGGCGATCCTGAGCTTCTGGTTACACATCACTTCAACTCCCCTTCCTGTCTGTCCTCAGCTTTTCCACTGTCATGGCAAGGCCAAATGTGAACAAGAAGAACAGCACCTCATATTGTTTGGGTAGCAATGGCATGAACACTAAATTTTCCAATTTCAGGCAACCCGCTCCCTCTTGTCCATCCAGGGTCTCTCTTCCTTTATTCAACTTTTTCAGCCCTCCCTTCCTCATTACCTAGACTCATCACCCTCCCTCACCTTATTCCATCTGCCCATTATTCCATCTCCCTTATCTGGTTCTACCTATCATTTATCAGCCTCTGCCTCAATACTCCCCCTCCCTCATCTGTCCCCTTCTGCGCATCATCCCTCCACCTCATCTGGTTCAAACTATCACCTACCAGCCTCCATTTCACCCCTTCCTCTCACTTCTATAGGTAATCTTCCCTTTACACTCTCAGTCCTGATGCAGGATTTTGACCAGAAACACTGACCATCCCTTTGCTTCCACAAATGCTGCTCAACCTGCTGAGTTCTTCCAGCAGTTTATTTTTTTGCTCCAGATACAAGTATTTGTTTACTGCCTCTGCCTTTTTCTTATGCACTATTACTTTTCTCCTGTTTGCTTATTAAGTTCCTATATTTACTCTTGCTAATTCATGCCCTTTACACAAAAATTGAAGATCTTACCATCCATTTTATACCTCTTAATATTTTACTCTCACATTCTCTTTTCCTTACCCATTGCTCTCTCTCAAAACTAAAAGCCTCTTCCTAATATCTAATACTATGTTTAGCAATATGAGCTGTTGCATCACTGTTCCTGTGGATATTTTATTCCTTAGGGGAACATTTACTGGAACTCATTGTAAATTATGAATTATTCCTTTAAAATAGGTTTAAATTTTTTTATCCACTGTCATATCTTTTAAGCTATTTTTCCAAATCAGCCTTGGCCAACTCGACTCTTATCTAGATAAATTTGCTTTATTCAAATTCACTACCCAATTTTCATATACAAAAATAAATCACTTTCAGTCAATGTAAAATTCTATCATGATTACTTTTCTTGAAAGACTTTTACTAGGAAGTTATTAAATAGTCCAATGTCAACGCAAAATACTATAATATGGAATAGTATGTCTAATAGTTCATTCTTCAATACACCGGAGAACAATCCTGGTAACCCAACTTATTTACCATCATATTTTGCATTTACAAGTTTCCAGAAATACCTATAACCCAAACCATTCAGTAAAATGTAGCCATTATCAGAATTCTCATGTAAACCATAAGATACAAATGTTATAATGCATGGGAAATTATAAAACAAAAATGATTACCTGACATCTCCGACAATCTGATCTGTCATCCCATTCAGGCACTCCCGAAGTTCAATCATCTCTTCTTTTAGTTCTCTCACACATTGAAGTATAACATCTAACTGTTCCCATATTTCTAGCTGCTGTGCTTTCAGTGTTTCATAGTTGCTACAATTATCTGCCACTTTTGTTCGACTTTCCTTCTTTACTGAACGAAAAAAAAGTACATGATTGAATAATGTTAAATGTACTGTTAATCTTCTGACTAATGTGAAGTTGTAGAAGAACTACGATTTATTGTCATTTAATAACACAAGGTTTGCATTGACTTAGCAGTCCATTAAGTTTGCCTGTGATTTTCAGCTATTAAAAAAATTCTCAAATGTCACTGGTTTTACTGTAAAAATATAGACTGAAATTTCACAAGAGCAGTTCTCAGACCCATGGATGTAAATGCCAGCATTTTTTTAGCTTGAACTATCAGGGTCAAACGAGAGGGCATAGTTGTAAAGTTAACAAGTTTGAAAGCAAAATTAAGGGTTCTAAGAAACATCCCTGAGCCTCTCACAGAGGTTAATACTGAAACTGCTCTATTTATTAAGTAATACTTGCCTTGAGGTAGAGGTGTGAGGCTTTCACTTTAAACCAGTTTGGTGCTTGTAGTGATACTGATGATAATAATAATGAGATAAGGTTTCCAGGATTTTGATGCAGGACAGTGAAGGAAGAATGACAGATGCACAAAGCAAATAAGTGTGAATTGATAAGGAATTTGTTGGTGACAACATCTGCTTGATGTTAGTGCACCCATTTTTCTTGTTAGGTAGTTACTGTACTTGCAAAGCAATTGACAGAAGGTAATCGAATGTTGTCTGTCACATATGATCCTTGGCATTTAAATTTGCCACAAGTTGTATTATTAGACAATAAGCTGCACCATTTTGAATCAGATTCTTTGAATGAGCCTGAACATTGCACAATAGTCAAACACCTGCACCTGATGTAATGACAGAGGAGATGGTTGTTGAAGCAGTTGACAATGGTTGGGCCAAAGGTAGTTTCCTGATGTACACCTGGTGAACACTTGTACTACAAGAATGACATCCTGATGTATCATCGTCAGTTTTTCTAGTCTTCTTCCAATATTGTAAATTCCAAAGCCATTGCCTTCATTTTAAAATCTACCTCAGTCACTAAATTCATCCTTCTCCCCGTATAGAGACTTAATCAGATTATTCGCAATTGATCACCCATCCGACTCACAGAAGAGCTTCTCTCTTCACATTCACCTCATTATTAAGCCCATCAATTTGCAATTTCATATAATCACCTCAGCTCATAAGCTGTCAATCCTGCCTTTGATGCAACTAGTTTAAATTATTCCAGAGCTCTTCTAGCTAGCCTCTTATCTTTTGCCCTCTGGAAATCTGGGTTCATCCAAATCCAAGGAGCAGTGCTTGAAAATTCAGAAAAATTCTTCCTTGTTTAAAGAACTCCAGGATGTTTTCTCAACACCTCCCTGAAATTTTGGCATTTTGCACATCACCAATTTCCTTTGCAGAATCTTTGGTGGCCTCCTCCATCCGAGGCCCTGAACAAATTCCTTTCATAACCGCTGTGCCTCCCTTTCATTCCTTATGTGCTCCTGAACAACATGTCTGTGGGTATGCTGTTGGACTGCTTCCAATGCTAAAGAACATACAGTACATAAATGTAAACTATGGTTGTAGGAAGAGGCTGGTGCTCTACTCAGTTAGCATTCAAATACTGCAGTGACAAAGACAAATCCATCCCAGCTGACATTCAGTTCAGACATCCATGTTTCTAGAAAAGTTGGGACAAGGTCTGGAGACAAGTGCCTGAAAAAAAGTGGCATTTCAAGTCGAGACCCTTCATCAGGACTAAAAGTCCAATGGTTTTTGTTGTATGGGTAAACAGATTACAGCTGTTTCATGGGAACAACAGGAACTCTGTGCCCCCCACCCCCCACCCCACCTCCAGTTTAACATTGATATTTGGGATGAGGTAATTGTCTGGAATTGTGTAGCTTCAATACATGTTCAAATTGCACTGAGGAAACATGCCTGAACCTGCCTTTGACATCACTGCTGAGTTCTTGATCATGACTTAATGATGGAAGTGATGCCATTGAATGCAAGTCTGCTGGATGACACTACGTTGGTTTATGCAGTTGAACCATTTTGTTGGCCATGAAGGAATTAAAAATCTGCAAAACAGCTAACTGCAAGGAGTCAAGATCAGTGGAATTAGACAAAACAAATGTATTTGTTGTTACCATGTGGAGGAAGAAACAGAGGCCACTATTTTGTGAGACTGTTCTTTCAACCACCATTTTGTGAACTGTTTCCTGAACTGGTTCTTGCTCAGCGATGGCTGGATCAGAGCCAATTGTAAGTGGACATAACAAGACTCCTACCAATAACTTGCTGCAGACTTATGGAAGAGCAATCTGTGTCTGTACTGAAGTAACCCAAGCCCAGTGTCTGATTTGAGCTGGCTGTAACTGGTTTAAAATGGCCTGAACTCAAGGCAAGGGAACAACACCAGAGGCAAATACTTATCTGGGAGAAGAGCAATGAGGTAATGCTACCTGTAACCTTGGGCCACAGCCAATAAAAAGTGGACATAGGCTAGCCTGATAAACTAGAACCAACGGAATTAAGTATAACAGTACAGAACTAATAAGAAAAGAGAATAATAATAAATCATTTCAGATGCAGAGCAGTGAGAACCCCAGAGACTAACTATTGCAAGGAAGACCCCCATGATTGGGGCAGGGAAAAGGAGGACCAATCATCTGGCTAATGGGAGATCCCCTATTTCACTGCTACGTTGGAGCAGGGGTCTGGGTGAGTACTGGTACAAAAACAACAATAGCATTCAGGAACCTGAGTCATTGGCCTGGGGTCAACATAACTTACATGGATATTTGTGTTGATACAATAAAGTATAAGTTTTGAATTAAGATTTGTGTGGTCACTTACCTAACAAGAGCATTGTATTTGCACAAAGAAATTTATTAAGCTCTTCAATAAATCTTCACTATCAATTTTAACTACAGTTTAGTTATTAGTACTCTCACCTGAGTAGGTTGTGAGATCAAGTTACACAGAGTTGTTGGCATAAAGTCTAAACTGATAGTTGATTACTGAAAGAACAGTGCACTGTCAGAAGTACTGCATTAAACCCAAGCACTTTTATCCCCTCATACAGATGTTAAAGAATTCATGGTAATATTTCAAAACAAAGCAACAGAGTCCACCTCAGTGCCATGGCCAACATTTATCACTCATGCTAGAGAGAGTGCAGAGAAGATCCACCAGGATGTTGCCCTGATTGGAGGATTTTAGTTATGGGGAGAGATTGAAAAGATTAGGCTTGGTTTCCCTGGAGTGAAGGAAGTCGAGGGGTGACCTGATAGGATCATGAGAGGAGTATATAATACTATGAGAGACACAGAAACAGTAGATAGTCAAAATCTTTTCCCCTGATAGGAGTATCAAAAACAAGAGGGCTAAGTTTAAGGTGAGAGGAAGGAATTTTAAAGAAAATCTGATGCGTAAGGATTTTTTTTTAAACACAGAGTGGCCGATATCTGGAATGCACTGTTAGAGGTGGTGGTGGAAACAGATAGAATTATTACTTTTAAAAGACATTTAGACAAACATTTATAGGGCAAGGCATAGAAGGATATGGTCCTAATGCAGGCAAATGTAATTAGTGTAGATAGCAAAAAGGTCGGCATGGATGTGTTGGGCCCAACAGCCCTTTTCTGCGCTGTATGACAATCATTGTAGAAATAACTGTTCCTCACCAAATCGTTGTTTGTGAAATCTTGCTGAAGAAAAATTGGGTTTTGCATTTCCTACATTACATTTAAAGAAACTTAATGGAGGAAAGCACCCTGGAATGGCTTGAAGGTTACTATATAATTCCAATTATTTCCTTTGCTTAATTAGATAAGTATATGAATTGACAGAACCTTTAGAAATTATTCAAAAGATTAACTTAACCAAGACCAATATTATTTTGCTAATCTTCCACATTTCTTTCAGAACACCCAGAAGCAAGCCAGAAGATATGGTCTCTGTGTTCTCCATTGCCAACTTAAAGTAGCAATATGTTTTGAACATTTTAATCATGAACAGACAGGAGCATTATTACCCTTCTTCTACCACGCCTCACCCCACCCCCAAAAGAACTGCAACGTACCTTTCAGTGAACATAATACTTAATCCTTAAAGTGTGAGATACTTAATCCTTATAGTGTGGACACATCAAATTAGGAGCAGTAATTTGGAGGAAGTCATGAAATGCATTTAAGAAAGTTGCCCAGAGCAGCAAGTCATGGAACCAACCAAAACAGTACCTTGTCCAGTAATCCCAAAAGTGATAATAACTTAATTGAACTTGTACTTGCAAATTGGGAAAATGGACAAAAAGGATGTTTGATCAGAAATAGCAAACATTTAAATATTCTGCAGATCTTCATTATGGACATTCCATTGTGATAAGAAAAACCCATAAATAATGCATCCTTGGCTAATTAAGCGTAAAGGCAGCACTTAACTAAAGTTACAGGGTGCTGCTAAAATTAATAAGCTTTAGAATTGGGAGAGTTTTGGAAACCAGAGGATGAGCAAAGAAAAAAGGAATGAGAAAATTGATTTAAAGTCAACAAGCAATTTAAAAATTAGATTAAGAACTTCAAAAGATATGTAGAAAGAGAGGCAAGGGGACAGGACATACTCTGTTCAAGTTTGTTTATTGTCATGGGCATACATACCCACTGTATAAATGCCATGAAAATTAGTTCTTTTGCAGCAGCAGAGTACATTACAAACATAAATTACATAAACTTAAATTAACATGAATTGGACATAACTTACATGACAAAATAAACAATACATTAGTGCAAGTTGAGGGAAATATAGTCAGAGGTAGAATTAGGGTTGCTCCAAGAACCTGATGGCAGTGGGGAAGTTGTTGTTGAACTTTGAGCAGCAGCAGCAACAAGAAGAGGGCATGACTCAGATGGTGGAGGTCCTTAATGATGGATGCCACCTTCCTGAGACATTGCCTCATAGATGTCCTTGATGGTGGGGAGAGCTATATCCATGATGGAACTGGTTGAGTCTAACACTCTTTGTAGCCTCTTGCGTTCCTGTGCATTGAAGTTTGCATACCAGGGCGTGATGCAACCAGTCAGGATTTCTTCCACTATTGAAGTTTGTCAGAACCTTTGATGATGTGCAAAATCTCGTTATATTTCAAAGAAAGTAGAGATGCTGGCATGCCTTCTTCATCATTGTATCGATGTGTTGGGCCTAGGATAGATCCTCTGAGATGTTGATAGCCAGGAGCGTGAAGCTGCTCACCCTTTCCACCACAGACCTTTCAATGAGGACTAGTGCTAGTTTGTCTGACTACCCCTTCCTAAAGTCCACAATCAGTTCCTTAGTTTTGTTGACATTGAGCGCAAGGTTGTTGTTTCTACACCACTCAACCAGCTGACCCATCTCACTCCTGTGCACCTCCTCTGGGTGGGGGACTTCAATGTGCATCTTCAAGACTGACTTCACAGCACCACCATTGACCAAGCTATCCAAGTCCTGAAGGACATATTGCTGCCTTACTGTAGTGAGTAAACCTACATGAGGAGTAAGTCTACCTGACCTCAACCTCACTGATCCACCTGTGGCAGATGCACCTGTACATGAAAGCATTGGTAAAAGTGACCACCCCAAAGTCCTTGTGGAGACAAAGTTCCATGTTCATACCAAGGACACCTGTCATTGCACTGTGTCAATACAACTGTACTAAATGGGAGACTCTGAACATCTCAAAACTGGGCAAATTTGGAAGCCCAATGAACCATCAGCAATGGCAGAAATGTACACCGCCACAGTTTCATGATAGTTAAGGTACGGAGGGCCATGTTGTCAAGTCAGGGGATCAACCATGATTGAATAAAAAGTGCAGAAGGGCATACTGGAAGCAGCACCAGTTGTACCTGAAAAAGAGGTGCCAGCAAAATAAACACGAGATTACATGTGCAAAACAGCATTCAAGAAGTAGAGCTATGCAATCTCACAACCAACTGATTAGATTGAAACTCCACAGATCTGTCACACTTAATTGTCTATGGTGGTAGACAATTAAATAGCATGTGAGAACTGGCATGCAAGTGCTTAAAGGCAAGACTGAAGCATTCACATACAAGAAATAGCTGAGAACACTTGGTGCAGCAAAGGCTAAGGGATCAGACAACATCTGAGCTATATCACTGAAGCCCTTTGCTTCAAAACTCTGCACTTTTAGCCAAACTGTCCCAGTACTTTGAACTCTCCCTGACCATGGGGAAAATTGCCCAGGTATCTTAAGATCACAAAAATCAGAACAAATTCAATCCTACTCCTATCAATCACAAGTGATAGAAGGTGTCACCTAAATTGTTATCAAGTGGCATTTACTCACCAATAACTTGCTCACAGATACATAGTTTGGGTTTTGCCAGGATCACTTAGCTCCAGAGCTTTGATCCAAACGAAGACCAAAAAATTGAATTTAAGATGCAGGCTAAGAGTGACTGCCCTCGACAGCAAGGGCATCAAAGGGAAAACATTCCAAAGATTAGGGTCTCAGCTCAAACAAAGAAAGATGGCTGTGGTTGTTGAAGATAAATCATCCTAGCACAGGGACATTGCTACACGAGTTTCTCAGGGTAGCGTTCTAGACACATCTTCAGCTGATCTTCCTTCCGTTATAAGGCCTAAACAATGTTCAACTCCATTTGGAACACCTCAGAAAATGAAGCCAGCTATGCTTGCATGAACACTTAGTCATTAGTATCACTTGCACAATGTGCCAACCAATGACCACATCCACAAGAGAAAGTCTGACCATCTCCTTTGACCATTGTGGAGTCTCACAACATCAACACACTGGGGTCACCATTGATTAGGGTCACAAATGGATCAGGCACATCATGACTGTGGCCACAAGAGCACCTCAGTAGCTGGATACCCTACAGCTGGCAATGCACTTCCAAACACCCCAAAAACCTTGCCATTATCTCCAAGGCACAAGTCTCTCCACTTGCCTAGGTTATGATTCTCAGGAAACTTAATGCTATCAAGTACTTCAATCACCCACTCTGAATACTGATTCCCTCAATCACTAGCACACAGTGGCTGCAGTGAGTACCATCTACAAAATGCATAACAGTTAATTGCCAAGGCAACTCTGACAGCACCTTCCAAACCTGTGATCTTTACCACAAAGGCAGCAAGGGCTCCTCCCTGTCACACAGCACCCCTCCCTGTCACACAGCATTCTGTTTTGGAAATTTATCACCATTCCTTCATCAGCACAGAGTCTAAATCTTGGAACTCCCTCTCCATCATTCTGCAGCCATCTTATGCCAGTGGTTCGAGTACCCTCAACAAGAGGACTGCAATGATTAGAGAAAGTGACTTTCACCTTCTGAAGAGCAATTAGGGATGGGAAATAAATGCTGGCCTTGCCAGCAATGCCCAGTTCCAAAACAAAAACATTTTATACCTTCTTCACAGTTGAAATACAGTTAAAATACCTGAAGAACTAATGATCTAACTAATGAGAAACCCTAAAGTAATTTCTTCCATAATACTGCAGAAATTAATGAGGCAGAAATTTGACAAATCCTCTGTCCAAGATCTCAGAATCTGAAAGGAAATTGCTACAGTGAAGTAATTAAATTAGTGCTGATATTTTGAAATGGTCCCAGTGGACTAGAATGTAACACTTCTATATACAAGAAAATGAGAATAAAAACAGGAAATGACATTCCACTTACAAAATGCTGGAGGAACTCAGCAGGTCAGGCAGCATCCATGGAGAGAAATGAACAGTCGACACTTTGAGTCAAGACCCTTGATCATTGATGTCAGACTAAGTGGAATGCTGACAGGAGATTCTACAGATGCTGGAATCTGGAGCAACACATACAAAATGTTGCTCCAGGTTCCAGCATCTGCAGAACCTCCTGTCAGCATTCCACTTAATCTGACATCAATGGTCAAGTAAATGCTGGAATCTATGAACAAGGAATCAATGACCAGGCACTTAAAGCATAAATTTGGCACAATGGAGATCTATGAAAGGGAAAAAGGGGTTTGACAAATTTCATAATTTGTTTTAAAATGATGTAACTAACTTCTGAAGGAAAGAGAAACTGCTGAACAAAGTATATTTGAGTTCTCAAAACACATTGAAAGGTTAGAGTAATAAATGTGGGTGTACAAAAATCATGAAATTGGGTAATGTCACAGAAAAAAGATTGATTCAAGCACAAATACAGTAGGAATAGAGGAGTCATTTTCAGACTGGTGGGATAGTAAACTGTACAGACTTTGCAGTGGAGCATACCTTCCCACCCCCCACCAGATGCTGCTCAACCCGTTGAGTTCCTCCAGCAAGTTTGAATTTTGGTAAACTGTACAATTCCACAAGGATCAGTACCTCGACTATTTACGATTTATAGTAAAGATGAAAAGAATGGGTATAACATATGCAAATGCATTCATGATAGAAAGCGTGATGGTAAAATAAGTAAGACAAAGATGCAATATGTCTGCAAAGGAAGAGAGACAGGTTATGCCAGTGGGTGAGAAAGCAGCAAATGTTAACTTATGCAATGCGTTGAGAAGAATAGAAAAGCAAAATAGTTCTTTAAATGTTGGGTTCAAAAGGATTTGTTTGTTCTTGAAAGTTATCATTCAGGTTCAACAGGTTAAAAATTTGCATTGGTCTTTATTGAAATGAGGTTTCATTACAAATTTATGAATTCCTGCTGCAAACATTTAGCTTAAGACCACACTCAGGAGTACTATATGGAATTTTCGTCCTAGCACATTTCTGATTTGGCTTTGTCAGAGGTAGCATATAGGCCAATAATTAGCAGAAGACCATGTTTTCCTATTCATTTGCGTGTGAATGCCGTGGACAAAGTAAGGAGTTAACTCGTATTTCCAACTGCTTTTGAGGAGTTGGTGATATGCTGACATCTGGACTGCTAAAATACTTTTGAAGTAGTAGTCTGATAGTGCTGTTAGGAACAGAGTTCCAGGATATTTCTCCACTGAAGCTGAAGGAAAACAGTTCTATTTCCAAGTCTGGATGTTATGTGCCATGCAGGTAAACTTGCAGGTGATGTTGATCACATGTTCCACACAAAAGAAGCCATGAACAGTCAGCTCTATCACAACATCGGTCCAAACATAGATAAAAGAGCTGAATTCCAGAGCTAAGGCTAGAGCGACTGCCATTAATACCATGCCAACATTTGACAGCATGTAGCATCAGAAAGCCCTTGTAAAATTGAAGTCAATAGCAGCAAGGGCGAAGTTCTCCAATGGCTGGAGCTATATGTTGATGGTTGTGGTTGTTGCAGGTCATCCATACCAACCCCAGGGTATTGTTGCAAGGGTTCCTCAGGGCAGTGTCCAACCACCTTCAGCTGCTTCATCAATGACCTTCCCCATTCCCAACCTTGTGATGGAAGGGTGTTCAAATCTAATGTGAATTCCATTTGCAAGTCCACAACAAATGAAGCAATCCATGGCTGCATGCAGCAAGGCCTAGACAACTTTCAGATATGGGCTGACAAGAGGCAAGTAGCATTTATGACACATACGTGCCAGCCAAAATGATCCCCAAAAAGAATGAGTCTAACCACCTACCCTTGACAATCAAAGGGATTACCATTGCCAGGACCCCATTACATCGGCCCTGTGAGTCACCAATGACTAGAAACTCAACCGCACCAGCTACAAATACCGGGCTACATGTGGAGATCAGAGGCTGGGAATCTTATCATAAGTGACTTCCCTACCTAATGCTCCAAAATCTTTCCCCTAAACATAAGAAATGCAGTAAAAAAATCCTCCCATTGCTTGGAGGAGTGCAATTCTAATGGAACTGAAGAGGCTTGACACTATTCAATGCAGGACAAAGAACCTGCTTGACTGGTACCCTACTGAGTGCATTAAATGGTCATTCCCTGCATTACAGTTAAATAATGGTTGCAGTACGTACCATCTGCAAAATGCACTTCCATTACTTGCTCAGGCTATTCTGAAAGCACCTCCCAATCTGCATCCTCTACTACCAGTAGGACAAGAGGTGCAGATGCAAAGAAACGCCACCTTTGGAGGTTCCCTTCTGAGTCGCACACCATCCTAATATGGAGACATAATTGCTACTCCTTCATTGTTGCTGGAACTTCTGAACAAACAACATTGTTGAAATACCTGCAGGGATTCAAGATAGTGGCTCACTACCACCTTCTAAAGAGCAATTACATAAGGGCAATATATGCTGGGCTTAGAGACACTCAGATCCCAAAAAATGAATAAAAGGTCCTTATTTCACATATGGTTATTGCAGGCTGCCTTGACATCATGAACAAATGACCTGGGAATTCAGTTGTTTTGCTAAATCAAAGTTGCGATGAGATCCATAAGTAAACGGTTGGGCTGGAATCCAAACAGAGCATCAATGAGCAGGCACTGATGATGCCTTATTGAAAGCAGACTGCTGGGACAATAATTGTCCTGAGCAGCACATGGGCAGGTAAATGCCAGTGTTGTGGATATACATAAAAAGCTTAGATAGAGTGCAATTAGAACTGAAGCACATCTTCTGCACTACACAGGAGCCATCAGCATTGATTGCCTTTGCTATATCATTTGATCTCAGTTGTTTTTAAGATGTCATATGGTGTATATCAAATTGACTAATTTGTATGATGTTGGGGACGAGAGAAGGCAATCCAGTTAGCAATTCTGGCTGAAGACAGTTGCATCTGACACTCACTGGATGCCCTGCCATCTTTGAGGAACATCCCAAAAGCTGCTCAATTCTCCAGTCTTCTTCCTGACTGCATGTGGTCACATTCATATAAAATAACTTTGCTCAATGAAAACAAGTCAGAAAAGAACAGAGTTCATTTACTTATAGCACATCTTTCACCAAAAATGTAGCAGGCATTGAATTTCTTCCAACAGAAATCTATGAGAAATTGTAAGTTACGGAAATGCCAGAGTCAAGGCACAAATCCAAAGGGTTAAGACATAGTCACTTAGGTTTGTTAGTTGTATTGTTCAATTTGTATTTCATCATCACTTGTCTATGACAAATTAATAATTTGTAAAGAACTACTGAGTAGAACTGGGCAATGAATGGAAAATTCCCTCCTCACAATCAGTAATTTGTTGTTCACATACATTGTTTTTAAATAGCAGATCATCAATAATAAATTCTGTATGAACAATGATACAAAAGAAGTTGTTCACAGACCACAAAACAATATTCAATGCATGGCATCCATCTTTCATTGTGCAGTTAAATCAACAAAACAATGGACATGGTATGCTGTCTGCTGACCAGGATGCGTGTGTTAATGGGGATGAATAGACCTTCCCTTCTAACTGTCTTCCAAGAGCGGCAAGGGTAAGCCACACTCAACTTCTACACTGCTATGGAATTGTTCACCTCAAATTACCCAGCAAATTATCAACAATTTGTTACTAAAATGAGATGTGAATGGAGAGGGTATCAGGATCTCTCTGGATGGTTGGATTAATTTGGGCTAAATCTACTTCATGCACAGTTATCCTGACAGACAACAGAACTACTCATGTAAACCACTCACCAGCTAAGCAAGATATCAAAAAAAGGCGATTCACCAGTTTAATGGGAAGAAGGTGGTTAACAAATTAACATCTCTCTTCTTCCACCCTTTCAACAACATTTCAAACCTAACATTTTCAAGTAAGGTCACATTATATTTACTCATCACTCATTATGATATTGGATCTGGGGCTCAGAGGCACGACTGAAGAAATACTGACAGAAACTAAGCCCATACCTATTGAGCCATAACTTTAGGCCCATTTGATTGTCAATCCCAACAGATTAACAGTATGATATTCAACAGTACCCACAGTTTTGCAACTTCTCAACCAGGTATTTAAGCTGATAACAATTTCTTACGCTTCATCTTGACTATCATTCATTTAAAGGAGATGTGTTTCCTGAAGTTCGCCAAACACCAATCCTGTTTAATGGCTGGCCTAATGCTGAAATTTCCACTCCCTGATTGCACCTCTTTAAAAACAGACCCTCCTTAGACTGTGTTTGAAGAACTCATGAAAATTAAGCAGGTCACTATCAGAGTCACTACAGCACAAGGGGAAGGCCATTTGCACCATCATGCTTGGATTGACTCTCTACCAGGGCCACTCAGTAGTTCCACTCCCCAGCCCTTTATAACCTTGCAAAATTTTCCCTACCATAAATTTATCCAATCCCTTCTCAAAAAGGCATAATAGAACTCAGCTCCAACATATCTGCAGGCAGTACATTCCAGATTCTAACCACACAGTGCATAAAAAAGTTTTTCCTTCTGTTACTATTAATTCTTTTCCCCTTTATTGTATGCCTATGACCTCTCCTCCCCAACCCCCCTCTGCCATGGGGAAAGAGTCTCCTACTGTTCACTTTGTCCAGAACCCTGATATCATTTTATATACTTTGATCAAATATCTCCTCAGCCTCTAATTTATTCTTGTAACTGTAGACCCTCATTGCAGGAACCATTCTTGCAAATCTTTCCTGGATCCTCACTAATGCCCTCATATCGTTCCTATAATGAAGTGGCCAAAATTGAACACAATACTCCAGTTGTGGCCAGACCAGTGTTTTATAAAGGTTTTAGCATGACTTCCTTACTTTTATACTCTGTGCCTCTGTTGATAAATTCCAGTATATGCCTTATTAACTGCTTTCTCAACTTACCCTACCACTTTCAATAACCGTCAACCCATAACCCATAACTGAACACTACGGCAGGCACGGTAGTGTAGCAGTTAGTGTAATGCCATTACAGCGCCAGCGACCCGGGTTCAATTTCCACCACTGTCTGTAAGGAGTTTGCATGTTCTCCCAGTGACTGCGTGGGTTTCCTCCGGGTGCTCCAGTTTCCTACCACATTCTAAAGACGTATGGGTTAGGAAGTTGTGGACATGCTATGTTGGCGCCAGAAACGTGACGACACTTGCGGGCTACCCCCAGAACACTCTAGGCAAAGATGCATTTCACTGTGTGTTTCAATGTACATGTGACTAATAAAAATTTTAATCTTAAATAGCCTCAAGTCTCTCTGCTCCTGAACCCCTTTTAGAAGTGTCGTTTCTCTTCATTCTTCCCACGAAAATGCATCACATCACTTTTTTCCTCATTACATTTCAGCTGCCACACATCTGTGCGTTCCACCAAGCTGCTTAATATTCTGCCACAATGTATCACTAGCTTCTTCACAGTTCACAATACTGCCAAGTTTAGCATTACCTGCAGATTTAAAAATTGTGGCTTGTACTGGCAATCCTAGGCTATTAATATTAAAAAAGCAATAGTTCTAATACTGATCTCTGACAAATTATCCTCTTATTAACTCTCTCCAGGTCAAAAAAAGTAACATTCATCATAATTCTCTGCTGTCTGCTCCTAAGCCAACTTTCTATCCATGCTATATATGCTACATGCTTCAACTTTGCTATGTGGTAACATAGCAAAGGCCTTTTGGAAGACCATGTATATCATATCAACTACCATTACCCTCAGCAACTCATCAAAAAATTCTAGTAAATTATGTTTAATTAATTTTCCTTAAATCAGTACTGGCTTGCTTTAATTCTTTTTCCTCCCTGATTATTAATCATGTCCTGAATCAATTTTTTTTTAAAAGCTTTCCCACTATTGAGGTTAAACTAATTGGCCTACAGTTGCTGGGCTTTAGTCCTTTTTTTCCACAAGAACAAGGGAGTGGCATTTGCCACAACTCCACTCCTCTGGCACCACCTCCTTATCCAACATTTAAGATAAGATCTTTATTAGTCACATGTACATCGAAACACACAGTGAATACATCTTTTGCATAGAGTGTTCCCACGCTTCCAGTGCCAACATAGCATGCCCACAACTTCGTAACCCGTACGTCTTTGGAATGTGGGAATGTGGAACAAGCATTAAAAGACTGAGGTCAGTGTACCCTGAATTTCCTCTTGTGGCCAAAGATTCACTATTGCTTTTCTTTCCTCACTTCCTTTAAGCCCATTTCAGTAACTGTAATATATAATTTAGGCAAAAATTTCAGTGGAGCCCCTCTGATAATGCAGCACAGTCAATGAAGGCTTCTCTGATGTACATAAAAGAACCCATGACATGCTAGAACCAAACAAATTCCTCATTCAGCATCTTGAGGTGGATTGATTATCTTGTCATTCATTATGTTGACATTTACTGGATTTTCCAATGCTGTCTGCAGAACAAGAGTGGATTTCATTGTGTTCCAAAGCACTCCATTGCTTTGGAACACAAAAGGTTATGTTAGATGTAAATTCAAGTTTTTTTCTTACATCCCTCACTTAAATTATCTCTACAAATGCAAATAATAAATAGGTGATAATATCACTAGCTCCTCAACTTGCTGACTAGATCTTGATTATACCACTCAATAGTAGCTTTCAAACAATTTTAATGCATTGTTGTTGTAAATTAAAACAAAATCAGTTGAAGTTTGAACATTGGATTGCCCACTTTATTAATTTCCTAACAGGACATAGCTTACCGATTGTATCACAAGTATGAAGAGAATTAAATTAGAAATTTCTCAAGAACTAATCAATAAAAAAATTGGCATGTTTTCAGTAAAACAATGCTGCATATATATAAAAAAAGTCATAGTTATAAGGCTGTCATTTGTGTAACTCCAGAGGGAGCAATTTGAGGTGGTGAATTAATATGGGAGATTTAAACTTACTCATAAAATTATGAATAAACCTGTACTTTATAGAATACTACTGAAGTATGGTTTGGTTTATTATCATCACATGTATTGAGATAAAGTGAAAAAATGTTGTGTGCAAGCTATTCAGCCATATCATGCCATTCATAAGTACACTGAGGCAGTAAAAGGAAAACAGAATGCAGATATAGCATTGCAGTTATAGATAAAGTGCAGGTAAACAAATAAAGTGCAAGGGCCATGACAACGTAGATTGGGAGATCAAATGTATGAGAGGTGCATTCAAGAGTCTGATAACAGTAGGATAGAAGCTGCCCTTGAGTGTTGTGGTACATGCATGCTTTCAGGCTTTTATCTCCTCTGCCTGACAAGAGAGGGAAGAAGTGAGAATGACTGGGATGGGAAGGGTCCTTGATATATTTGCTGCTCTCCTGAGGCAGTGGGAAATGCAGATGGAGTCAGTACAGGGGAGACTGGTTTGTGTGATGGACTGGGCTGCATTCACAACTCTCTGCAACTTCTTACTGTCTTGAGCATTGTATACTGGGAATTCTCATTACTTTTAGTAGCTTAAATGCATGCATTAAAAATTTGATGATTTTGCACATCAGTTCCTCATATTCCATTCTGACCATATTTAAAATAGATTACAAGAAAACAATTGAAGCATGACTGTATAGATTAAAACTCTATTTGAGAAGAAATTATAGGTAACTTAATGCATGAAACTCCCAATGTTAACAACTACGATAGCTTGAAGTAGGGAGTGGGGCATGGGTTAACAGCACAGACTGTAAACAAAGCGGGTAGTGCTTGCTGGAAGGGACACTGATAGGTTAATTATCCCGTTGTACAAATGTAGCCACACCAACAATAAGCCACGCAGCTTTACCGCTCACCTTCTTGGCCCCGTGTTGCCGACCGTCTGGGTTTCAGTTCACTACAGGAAAACTCACGTTTTTTCTGGGAGTTCCTCCTCCCCCATCCCTTAGTGTAGGCCAGGTACATGAGACCGAAACCGGCCACCGCCCCCACACCCAACCCTAGACTCATGCGGGGCCCGCAAACCATTAGCTCCTCGCTCATTCCACTCCCGAGGCTCGCTTCTGTTCTCAATATTTGTTCTACATCATGCAGGTGGCATGAATGTGGCTAGAGGGGACCTTACTGCTACTGCTGCTGCAGGGATGAAGGATGCTCACCCTGCACCTGTTCTTGCCCTGGAAGCCCCGCCCTCACGTGACCCGCCCCGCGCCCAGGTACAAACCCCTCGCGAGCCCTAACGGTCGCGCTCGCGCCGGCTCGGCACCAGCCGTCAGCGCCTACATCACTCCAACACCCCCGCCAAACCCGAACGAGGAGTACCGCATCAACTGGTAGCTCGGATCTTTTATTTCCTAATGGTTACTGTTGTATTTCGGCCTCCCGGCTCACACTCACCCTCCCCCCCGCTCCTGACATCGCTTGAGCGCTGCCCGACAGACAGCTCAAGCGCGGCCGTCACAGAAACAGGACGGCCACCTTTGTACTGCCGAATAAAGGGTCCTCCCGCGCCCCTCACCCCCCCGGAACCACCGGTGCTCCAACATGAGTTCCGCATCGCTCTGCCCCCTGTCTGTGTTGTTTAGTGACAGTGCGGGGAGCTGGCGTCGTTCGAGCATTGCGAGAATATTGCCATTTACCCATTTCACATTCCTAAACACAGTTGCCGTGCTGCTTTATTAACGTGAAGACAGAAGGCTGGAAACGCTCAGCATCTCATAGAGTTATGCAGCACAGAAACAGGCCTTTCGGCCCAACTCGTCTATGCCGCCCAAAATGTCAATCCGAGCTAGTCTCATTTGCCTGCATTTGGCCCATTTCTCAGTAAACTTTTCCCATCCATGAACCTGTCTAAATTATTTTAAATATTGTAATTGTACCTGCCTCTACAGCTTCCTCTGGCAGCTTATTCCATATACCCACCACCCTCTGTGTGGAAGAAGTTGCCCCTCAGGTCCCTTTCCCCTCTTACCTTAAACCTATGCCCTCTACTTTTAGACTCTTACTCTGGGACCATACACCTTATCTATACCCTTCATGATTTTATATACCCTCTGTAAGGTCACCCCTCAGTCCCCAATGCTCCAGAAGATAAAAGTCCCAACCTTGTAACTCAAACCCTCCTGTCCCAGTAATATCCTCATGAATCTTTTCTGCACCCTTTCTAGCTTAAATATCATACTTCGCTTAGTTTTGGACTCCCCTAACATGGGGAAAAGACTGTTGCCATCCACCTTATCTCTGCCTCTCATTATTTTAAATACTTCTGTAAGGTTGCACCTCATTCTCCTATGTTCCAAAGAATAAAGACCTAGCCTGGCTAACCTCTCCCTATAAGTCAGGCCTTCTCGTCCTGGCAACATCCTTGTAAATCTTCTCTGCACTCTTTCCAGTTTAACCATGTCTTTTCTATTAAAGCGTGATAGTAGTGTAGTGGTTAGCGTAATGCTATTACAGCGCCAGTGACCTGGGTTCAATTCCCACCACTGTCTGTAAGGAGTTTGTACATTCTCCCCGTGTCTGCGTGGATTTCTTCCAGGTGTTGCGGTTTCCTCCCACATTCCAAAGACGTATAGGTTAGGAAGTTGTGGGCATGCTATGTTGGCACCGGAAGAGTGGCAACACTTGTGGGCTGCCCCCAGAACACTGCACGCAAAAGATGCATTTCACTGTGTGTTTTGATGTACATGTGACTAATAAAGATATTCTTTCTTTATTCTTTTCTTTCTTTATTTCTTTACTTGTCACTGTACTGTTGCAACAACAACAAAACGAGATTACGATGGCACTCCCTTGCCTGATAAAAACCAAAACAGTAAATTGATAAGAGCTATTATAACTATAAAATAAAACAAACATACTTACACAAATATAAAGTATAAAAAAAGGCAGTGTGCAAATGAAACTTTATAAAACTTATAATTTATAAATCTTATAAAACTGTAAACAGTATTCCAAGTGCAGCCTCACCAACAACTTATACAACTGTAATATAATGTCCCAACTCCCATACTCAGTGCCCTGACCGATGAAGGCCAGCATGCTAAACACCTTTTTCACAACCCTGTCTACCTGTGATGCTGCTTTCATCAAGCTATGCACTTGTACTCCTCGGTCCCTCTGTTCTATCACGCTCCCTGGTGCCCTACCATTCATAGTATAAGTCCTAGTCTTGCGAGTATTTGTAATTGTTTGTGGTAGTTGCATGTTATCTTTAAGTAATTCAGTACAGGGATACTCATCCAGTTAAACACCAACACCTCTCATTATTTAAAAAAATCTTGTTCCTATTATTTCCACCAAAGTGAATGATCTTGCATTTTTCCATGTTATATTCCATCTGCCATGTCCTTGCCCATTCACTGAACTCATCTATATCCTCCTGAGTCCTTTCTGCATCCCTTTCACATTCCACATTGCTACTTTCTGGAAGATCACACCATATGAAAAAGGACAGGGGATTTCTCCTGGTATCTTGGCTAACACTCTTCCCTCATTCAACAACAACAGCTGGTATTTTTATACAATAAATTTAACGTATTAAGATGTTATCAAATAAAACTTGACACTCGGTCACATACATATATATTTGGATATGATTAGCCAGAAACTTGGGGAGAGACAGAGACAGACTTTTACACAAGAATTCCAGAGTTTGGGAGCAAGGCAGCTGAAAGTCTGACCACCAATGGTGGACAAATTAGAATCAGGGACAGAATTATAGAATTGTTATAGCACAGATGGAAACCACTTGGTCCATCAAGCAGTATCCAGTTAGTAGTCACATTCCAATTCTCCTGAAGCATTGCAATATTTTTCCTATAGTTAACAAAATTCCTTTTTGAAATCTGCAATTAAAACATTAACTGTCATCTATTCAAGCAGTGTATTCCATATATAACTATTCACTATATTTGGATGGGGAGGGGGGGTCATGTTTCATGGCCAGTATCTCTGCAATGTTCACTCTTCCCTCAGCGAAATGCAATGCATTCCAGACACTTAGATGCTTCATACTTTTATACAACCAACCTTTCTAATTACCTCCCCTTTAAAATATAAGCCTTTCAAGCATCTTATTTTCCTCTTTAAAGGTAACTTTGACAACATCTTTATCCCTGTAAAGACAGACACAAACTAAACATTTTTTGCCATATCTCCTGTCTCCATGTGTAATATTCATACTGGGTTCTTGATCAACTACATGCATCTTCTTCATACCCATTTACTATTTATGTACCAGACGGGGGGATCCCGAAAGACCTGCTGTACGAGGAGTTGGCCTCCAGCAAGAGAGCGCAAGGACAGCCCCGTCTTCGCTTCAAAGATGTCTGTAAGAGAGATATGAAGTCACTGAACATGAACGTCAAGAGGTGGGAAGAAATTGCAAGCGATCGCTCTCGCTGGAGGCTGGAACTACACAGAGGTCTGAAACGAGGAGAAGATAAGCTGAGGCTAGCTGCTGAAGAGAAGTGCACTTACCGGAAAAACAGCACCAAAGCAACACAGAAGGACAGCGCCTTCAAGTGCAGTTGCTGCAGCCGAGACTGTCACTCCTGTGTAGGCCTCTATAGTCACAACAGATGCTGCTCTACCACTACCGACTGAAGCAAGACTCTCCATGCGCAGATCCATGGTCTCGCGAGACTAATGGATGCCACCAAGGAAGGCCTATGTTGAAAGACTTGTGTATTTTCTTTTGTGTTTAGCTGTGATTTGCTGTACTACTTTTTCTTTGGCCTTCTCTTCCTTTCCAACTTCCTCTTCTCAGTAAGTGGCTGAGTACTGCATTCCTTCATTATCATATACAGGAGCAAAGGCCAGTATTAGGCTGGAAGTACTGAAGCATTCCTACTGACCCAAGGCCTTTGCTATCAGCTACCCCACACTCCATCCTGGCTTTTTGCTAAGGGAAAGCCACACAGCGATGGTGCTTGTTGAGTGGGTGAAGTCTGTTATGTCATCTCAGGGTTGGAGAGCAAGGAATAGTGTTGGGAGGACTTTGGGGGAGGTGGTGAGGGTGGGGAGAGATGGTGAGGAGGGGCAGAGAGAGAGAGAGAGAGAGAAGGGGGTTTGCCTGGTGCAAGGATGGGCAAAGCAGCAGGGTGTAGGAGAAATGGGAAGATACATGTCAGGTAAACTGAATTACAGAGAATTGTGAAGTGACTCATTCAATTATGAAAAATGAGTGGAAAATATAAATGAAACAGTTAAAAGAACATGCAGAAACATGCTCTCAGAAACAGAGACATTATGCAAAATCTTTATGAAGAGACTGTTTAAGCCAGTTGCAGATTTGTGTACAATTTTGTGCATGGCATTTTAGGAGAGGTGATAGGAGAAGTGACCTTGGACGGTGGAGAAGAATTCTACTGGAACAGCGGGACAGTTATTTGGAGAGATGAATGGAACCGGGATTAGTTTCCTGAGAGTAGACTTAGGGTAGATTTGATAGAGATCTCCAAAATCATGAATAGTTTTGGCAGAGCAAATGAGATGAAGCCGTTTCTAATGCCGGAAGATTGGTAGTGAAAAGTCACAAATTTAAAGTAATTCTGGAAAAAATCTGGATGATTGTGGGGAAAAAATAGAGTTATTATAATCTGGAATACATGCCTAAAATAGAGGGAAGTAAAACAATAGTAACTTACAGATGAAAATTGGATAAATACTTGCAGGAGAAATTTTTTAAAGGGTTAACAGAAAGGGCAGGAGGGAAGGATTAATGGTTTAGCTCTTCCAAGGTTTTGCACAAACTCCATATTCAAAGAAAGAAGACTATCTATGTTTCCTTCAACTCATAGCAGGAAGCAAACAAGTACGGGATTTGCATGCATTGCTGGCTTCCTCAGAGTGTAGGCATTCATGGACTGCACTCATCTAAGCTTACTCTTTACAGAGATCTCCCTAGCAAATTTCTACCAGAAGACCTTAGCTGCGGTCATGGTGGATCTCCATGGCTCCCTCCTTTGCTTAAAGGACATACCTCCTACAGGTACTTCTTTAGTAGCATGTCCAGATCCCTCTGACCACCGGGGAGCACTCTCCCACATCCCTTGCATCATTGTTTCATTCATTCATCTTTATAGTCTACAGCTGGAGGAGTGTTCCTTGTATTACAGAATGTCCCTTTAAGAGTTGACTGCAGAGATAGCACCAGTGAGGCTAAATGCAACTACACAAATTTGCAATAGAGCAAGAAAATATGTCATATGAACTGACACAGAAAGGCAATGCATAGGGAAACCCAATGCTATTTTGTGAACCTTGTAATTGAAGGTCTCTGCCTTTGTGGGATTTTCACAAAACTGTGCTAGATTGAACCCATCCTCAATCTCCATCTTTCAATCTCCCTTTCGTTTATTATTTAATTTTTTACTCTCTTGTCCTCTCCCTCGTAACTTCTCTCTCCATTACCCAAAGGTCACTATTTAATTGTGCATTTGCTACTGATTATCACACCTTTTCATTTTGTAAGTTTGGAGGGCATTGTGTATTTATCAGTGCTCATTGTAGTACAGTGTTTTTTCCATTTGCTCTACCAACAGTTTGCTTAAATGTCAAGTTTGCTTGATGAGTTCCATCATCTGATATGGAAGAATACTTGAAACAAGGATAAGTTGATACTGTGGTTTAATTTACTTGGACCAAAATAGAAAAATGACTGCTTATTTTATTTACCTATACCTGTAACTTTCACATTATTTTAAATGGATGCTACACAGATCAGCGTTCAACCTGTGTTTTAAGTACAACACAAAATGAATCTGAATATTGCCACTTAAGCATACATATTTGTTCTATAGAATCAATGCACATACCATTGTGCCCATGTTTGCTGGTAAAAATTAAATCAGTCAAAGCTATCTCCCTTGCCTACCTCATTCCAATACCTGATATGCTGTAAAAAATGACTGCCTCTTCTGCGTACCATGATTCAAATGACATTCCTCTCTTCAGCACATCACTTCTCTTCCTCCAGATGATGGTGTGTCCACTGGTGCACTGCATGGAAAGCTGCAGAAGCATTTGACGTAAAACATGTTGCAGACTAGACACTGGTGCTCCTGTTTCCTCCCACATCCCAAAGACATGCTGATTGGTATGTTAATTGGCTACTCTAGATTACCCTGAGTGAAGGTGGATAGTGGGAAAATCAGGTGCGTGTCAATGTATGTGTGCGTGAGAAAATAGGTTTCAGGGAAATAAGTGGGAGAATGGGTTTAATGTGATTTCTCTGAGAACCAGCATAGACTGAGTGGTCTGAATGGCCTCCTGTGTTGAAAGCTATTGTGAAAAGTGCCTAATTCTACTTTCTCAAGAATAATTAAGGATGGGAAATATATGAGGGATTGTAAACAATCCTGTAACTTTTTTTAAAATGTTAATTCAGAACTTTGCCTCTTGACTTTTGAAATTAAATAGGTAGATGGCATCTTAACCTAGAACACTATGTTTTGCTGGTGTAGTGTCAATATTTTAAGAATCAATCTACCTTTTTTCTAACTTTGAGTTGATACGGACCACTTTACTGCAAATGCTTTTAATTGGAGGAGTAAGTTATTGCTTCTCTGCATCTGGAGACATGCATTTTGTTTTCAACTTGTCTTTGGCCAAAGAGAGTTGTTGAAATTACACAACACTATATTCTGGTCCTGCTGCTGACCAAACTTGTTTGTTCAATAATCAATATTTTTTAGTTTGTGTTATTTGGATAGTCAGAAACAAATCAATTTAAGCATTCCCAATGAAATCCTGCACATATGGGGGTAGATTGTCCAATATCGATGCACCATAGAAAGCATCCTATCCGGATGCATCACAGCTCGGTATGGCAACTGCAGAGTTGTAGACACAGCTCAGCACATCATGGAAACCAGTGTTCCCTCCATGGACTCTGTCTACACTCCTCGCTGCCTCAGTAAATGAGCAAACATAATCAAAGGCCCCACCCACCCTGAACATTCTCTCCTCTCCCCTCTCCAGTTGGGCAGAAGATACAAAAGACTGAAAGCACGCACCACCAGGCTCAAGGACAGCTTCTATCCCACTGTTATAAGACTATTGAACGGTTCCCTAGTATGATAAGATGGACTCCTGACCTAACAATCTACTTCCTTATGACCTTGCACCTTATTGTCTACCTGCAGTGCATTTTCTCTGTAGCCGTTACACTTTATACTGCGTTCTGTTCTTGTTTTATCTTGTACTACTTCAATGTACTGTGTAATGAATTGATCTATATGAACGGTATGCAAGACAAGTTTTCCACTGTACCTCAGTATATGTGACAATAATAAACCAACTCCAATTCCAATTCCAGATCCCGATCTAATTCTCACATGATAACAAAGGCAGAAGGGAGGTTCATTTGCTAACTATCCATTTGTATGAAATATAAATTGAGATTTTCTGTATTGCTGTACAAGATTTTGTGATTACTATTACATTATTTAATAATATTATTGCAAAAGTGCAGTTGTGAATTTATGCAATGCTGTTAAGAGATCAAACTAATCATTGGAATTCCCAAATTGCAGACACTTGGAGGAAACATCAAATTTTCTACAATCAGTCACTGTGCCAGTTAAAAAAAAGAAAACCATAAAATATTTTTATTTCCAAAAAATAGCTGCTTAAATCTTGGCTTCATCTCACTTTCAAAGCAGTATACTGGTGGATTAAAAGTGATAATGGATGCCTACCATCAACTTCATCACTGGGTAACTCTGGTAACCCCAACATCACTTTGCCAGCTGCTCTTAATAATTCTTCTAAAATCCTGTGTGTGCAGGAGTGAGCCAAAGTTTCCAGCTGGTCGTATGTCTAGATCATCAGTCTTTGACCCACTGGCACTGATAACTGAGCCAAGATCATGCTAATTTCCTGTCATTTTCCACAATTCATGACACGTGCCATTTAAAATCACCACTGGGCTCACATTTGAAACTGATGAGCTCTTTTTCTAAGAATTACTTTGTTTCCCTGGATTCCAACCAAAGAAGTTTTCTCTTTTGGGTTGCTTTTGGGCTTTGTTTTTCTGGCTTGATGTAGTGTTATTGTTCTTTCACTTTAATGAGTGGCTGAGTCAAGCATCTGCTTTTAATAGTGTCATTTGGAGGGCTTCATCAAATTCTCCCATCCTTTCTAAGTATTCCCACCAGTTATAACACATTAGAAATACAGATTTTCCAATTAAGAACATTTGGGTTTTTAGTGGGTTTAAAGTAGGCAATGGGGAATAGAGAAACTAGCTTGTGCCAGACTGCCATCAACTTGTGCTGCACCTGCTTCTCCGGTTTAAGAAGTGATGAGGACAAGAAGGTTCTGGAGAAATAATTGCATTTGAGTTAAGTTTTTATTAATTTATTTGTTGCAATATAGGCTTTGCTGGTAGAGCCAGGACTTATTGCCCTTGAGGTGATGGTGAGTTGCTGCCTGGAACTGATGCAGTCCTAGTGAAATTACTCCCTCAGTGCTGTTGGGTAGGGAGCTCGAGTATTTGGACCCAGCAGATATGAGGGAAGGGTGATATATTTTGAAATTTGGGTGGTCTGCAACTTGGTGGGTGACATGCAGGTGCAGATGTTTCTATGGTCATAAACCCTTGTCCTTCTTGGTGGTGGAGATCATGGGATTGTGAGGTGCTGCCACCATAGTCTGATGAAGTAACTGTTAAGCATTGTGTAGATTGTACATACTACAAACATTGGTGGAGGGAATGAATGTTTAGGATGGTAGATGACATATCAATCAAGCAAGCTGCTTAGTTCTAGATGGTGTAAAATTCCTGTAGATGCAATCACCTAGGCTATTGGAGGTGATTTTGTCATATTCCTAACATGAACATTGTAGATGGTGGATTGGCTTTTGAGTGGCAGGAGGCGGTTCACTCGCCACAGGATAGCCTGCTGTGATAGCCATGGTACATATATGGCCGATCAATGATGATGCCCCAGAATATTAAAGGTGGAGAACAGAGTGATGGTAATGACTTTGAATATTGAGAAGGAGTAGTTAGATCTCTCTTGTTGTAGATGGTCATTGTATGACACTTGTGTGGCAGAAGTATTATTTATCAGTCCATGAATAAATGTTATTTGGGTCTTGCTGCATTGAGTTGTGAATTGCTTCATTTTCTGAGGATTTGTGAATGGGATTGAACATTGCAAAAGCTTCAGCAGACATTTCCGCTCTTGACTTTATTTTGGAGAACAGATCATTGTTAAGTAGATGAAGATGGTTGGGTCTTAAGACACTGCCCCAAGGAACTTCTGCATTGATGTTCTGGAGCTGGGATGATTGACCTCCATCAGTCAAAACCATTTTCTCTGTGCATGGTACACTTCCAACCACTGGAGTGTTTTCACCTTGATACCCATTGACTTCAGTTTTATTAGGGCTCCTTGATGCCACACTTGATTACATGCTGCCTTTTGCTTAATAATCCTTTAATTATTTTGCTTTTAATTGAGAATAGAATGTTTGGGCAGTAATTAACCGGATTGAATTTATTCTGCCTTTTATACACAGGATTTTCCTGGGCAATTTTACACATTGTTGATACTGCTGGTGTAGTAACTGTACCAGAACAACTTGGCTAGAGGCGTGACTAACTCTGGAGTGCAGTCTTTAACACTGTAACTAGGATGTTGTCCAGTTCAAAAGTCCTAGCTATATCCAGTGCTCTCAACAATTCTTGGTATCGCATGAAGTGAATCGAAATGGCTGAAGATTGGCTTCTGTGAGGACAGGGATCTCAAGAGGAAGCCCAAGTTGACTATCCACTCAGCATTTTTGGCTGAATATGGTTGCGAATTTTTCAGCCTTTTCTTAGCCTTTACATGCTGGGCTCCAATATTGAGAATATGGATACTGTGGGACTCTCTTCCTCCCTTTAATTCCACATCACTTCTCCCAACTGGATATGAGGACTGCTGAGGTTTGATCTGATCAAATGGCTGTGGAACTGCTTTGTCTATTGTATGTTCCTTTCTGCACGAAGCTCTTGCCTTTCTTGGTGACGGAGGCCATGAGTTTGGGAGGTGCTGTCACTGTAGTCTGGTTGAGTAACTGTAGTGTATTTTGTAGATGGTACATTCAACAGTCATTGGTGGAGGAAATAAATGTTTAGGGTAGTGGATGGGGTACCGATCAAGTGAGCTGCTTTGTCCTGGAAGGTATCAAGTTTCCTGAGTGCTCCTGGAGCTGCACTCATCTAGGCTAGAGGAACTTTTGTTGTTTGGCATGCACTGTTGCAACTTCATCAAGTTGACAGCGCATTTTTAGGTACACCTAGTGCTACCCTAACTGTCACCTTTTGCACTCCTCATTGAACCAGGATTAGTCCACTGGCCTGATAGTAATGATAGCCCATCATATCCCTTTGAGGTTACAGATTGTGCAGATTTGCATTTCTGCTTTTCTCGTGGTTCACAGTGTGTCATGGATGCCAAAATTTGTGCTGCTCAGTCTATCCAGTTTAGCAAAATTGTGATGCTGCACAACATGATGGAGACTATTATTTGTGTGAAGACAGGACTTTGTCTCCATGAGGACTGAATGGTAGTCACTTCTACCGATGTCTTCATGGACAGATGCATTTGCCACAAGTAGGTTGGTGAGGATGAGGTCAAGTAAGTTTATTCCCTGTTTTGGTTAACTTACTACATGCCACATATGCATTCTGGCTCCTATGTAGTACAAGTCTTGTTCAACTCCGTCAGTAGTGGTATACTCTGTGTCCTTGCTACTTTTAGTGCTTTTCTCCAAAAGTGTTTTTCAACCTGGAGGAACCCAGTTGAGGGAGGATGGTGGGTGCTAATCAGCAGGAGGTTTCCTTGTCCATGTTTGAACTGGTGATATAAGACTTCATGGGGTCTGGAGTCAACATTGAAGACTCCCAGGGGTATTCCCTTCAAGCTGTAAATTGCTGTGCCATTCATCTGGTGTGTCTGTTGTGTCAGTAGGACAAGACTGTGGAACAGGTGGACGAAGTTACTTCGAACTCAACAGCTGTGAAGACGGATGAAGGCTGCTACAAACCCATCAGCTCCAATCGTCGTGGTTTCCATGCCATTGGAATCAGTTGGTTGATTTGTGAAGTATCATGTGCTTTTTGTAGTGCAACATCAAGTACACATTAAACAAATACACGCACAGGCATCTTTGCTCTGTGGGCTACTTCTCCAAGATTGGACTTATAAGCCACTTGAGAGCCCATAAATAGATCAACAGAATGAAGACCATCATCCTCGACCTTGAGGGATAGCCACGACGACGAGGACAAGACATAGACAGGGATTACGATGGAGGATTTTGGCACATTATCTGTATGATTTTATGAAGAATACTACGTCAGACTATTGCTGACTAGTCTGTGGAACAGCTCTCCAAATTTAGACACCAGGTTGCGAGGAACACTTTGGAGTGACTGTGTCTGAATTTGGTGTGTAGGTGGATGCTGAATGGGCCACCCAATCTTATTCTTTCTCTCTTTCAATGAAGTGGTCATGGTACAATTGAGTGGCTCATTTAGTAATTTTAAAGGACATTTAGGATTTGTTAAATGACATTAAAACAGGACTGTAAAAATTGTTCAGAGAAACAAACTATTCAAAAATGTGTTAGCATAGTAACTAGTAAGTAAATTGAAAGCAAATATGTGGATAGTGGGTCTGGAGATGGAGAAGGAGTTGGGATGAGGTATGCAGGAAAGATTAGATTAAGAGAGACAGAAAAATTTATTTGGATTTATAAAATAACCGTATAATACACTAATACAAAAGCATAAAATTGTGGAAACTGGAAATCTGAAATAAAAGCAGGAAACACCATGTAGTTATAGATTGCTCAGCAATATAGCATACAATATATGGTACTGTGGCGACTCACCTTACCGGCATCGAACTGGCTCCTGACATCGTGAAAGTTGTCGGAGGCCCCAACCCAAGATGGCGCGGGGCCCTCCTTCTTCTCGATCGTTGGGCTAGGAAAGCCTGCGCGCGGGAAGGTCAGGTGACCTGCGCGTGACTTCAGCGCAGGAACTGTAGCGTGGGAAGATTTCGGGTATTAAAGACGCACTGTGCTCCTGTCGTTCATTCGACTTCTGACTTCAAACAATCGACTCTCCTGTGTCTTTATTTCATAGTGTGTAGCTAGCCGCTACATTGGTGACCCCGATGGGCCCAAACGTTTTTGGTCCCATGATGTCTGCACAACAAGAGGTACAGGCAGTAGCCCTTAAACTGCCCACCTTCTGGACCCTCCGGCCTCGTGTCTGGTTCGACCAGGCTGAGGCCCAGTTCCAGATTCGCCAGATCACCAGGGACGACACCAAGTACTACTACGTGGTGAGCGCCCTCGACCAACACACTGCAGCCCAGGTTGAGGACTTCATCCAGGCGACCCCGGAGGAGGAGAAGTACAATAAGTTCAAGACCCTCCTTCTTGAGACTTTCGGCCTTTCCCGATGCGAATGGGCCTCCCGCCTCCTCCACCTCGATGGGTTGGGTGACAGACTCCCCTCTGCACTCATGAACGAGATGTTGGCCCTGGCAGACGGCCACAAACCCTGCCTGATGTTTGAGCAGGCCTTTCTGGAGCAGTTACCCGACGATATCCACCTGCTCCTGGCGGATGCCAATTTCAGCAACCCCCGGAAGGTGGCTGCCCGGGCGGATGTCCTTTGGTGGGCGAAAAAGGAGAGCAGGGCGTCTGTCGAGCACGTTGCCATGCCACGTACCCAGTGGCCCAGCAGGCCAGACCTGGCAATCGAACGCACCCCACCCGCCACCAGGTCTGAGACACCAACTGACCAATGGTGTTTCTACCACCAGTGGTGGGGCACAGATGCCCGCAGGTGCCGGCCAACATGCAGGTTTCCGGGAAACGCCAGGGCCAGCCGCTGCTGGTGGCTATGGCGGCTGGCCACCTGGACAGCTTCTTGCATGTGTGGGACAGGTGTTCCGGCCATCGTCTCCTGGTGAATACTGGAGCAGAAGTCAGCGTCATGCCTCCCAACAGCCACGAGACTCGCAACTGCACACCAGGACCCGCCCTCAGGGCCGCCAACGGCAGCGCCATCCGGACCTTTGGCACCCGTTTGGTGCACCTCCAGTTCGGCACCTGCAACTTTACTTGGAAATTCACCCTGGCCGCTGTTGCGCAACCACTCCTCGGGGCAGATTTCCTTCGTGCCAACGGTCTGCTGGTTGACCTAAGGGGTAAGCGTTTGGTACATGCCAGGACCTTCCAAATGTTCTCGTTGGGTGAGGCCAAGCTACCGGCCCCACACCTCGACTCCGTCACCATGTCAACCAACGAGTTCGCCAGGGTCCTGGCAGAGTTCCCGTCTGTACTAACGCCCCAGTTCTCCACCACCTTGCCCAAGCACGGCGTCCAGCATCACATCCCCACCCAAGGCCCTCCCCTCCATGCCCGCGCCCGACGGCTACCCCTGGTCAAGCTCCACCTTGTGAAAGAGGAATTCAAAAGGATGGAGGAGTTGGGGATCATCCGCAGGTCGGACAGCCCATGGGCCTCTCCACTACACATGGTCCCCAAGGCAGCTGGAGGCTGGCGACCCTGCGGCAATTACCGACGCCTGAACGACATAACTACCCTGGACCGGTACCCCATGCCGCATATTCAGGACTTCGCTGCCAACCTGCACGGGCGGTCCATTTTTTCCAAGGTCGACACCGTCCGTGGCTATCACCAGATCCCGGTGCATCCAGACGACATTCCAAAGACGGCACTGATCACACCTTTTGGCCTCTTTGAATTCATCCGGATGCCCTTTGGCCTCAAGAATACTGCCCAGTCCTTCCAACAACTGATGGATGTGGTCTGGCGCGACCTTGATTTTGTCTTCACATACCTTGACGACATCTTGATTGCCAGCAGCAGCCGCCAGGAACATTTCACGCACCTCCGCCAACTCTTTTCTCACCTGAGGGATTTCGGCCTGACCATCAACCCAGCCAAATGCCAGTTCGGGCTTGAGACAATCGATTTCCTGGGCCATCGGATCGACAAACACGGCGCCTCGCCCCTGCCTGCAAAGGTCGATGCCATCTGTCATTTCGCCAGACCCACCTCCATCAAGGGCCTGCAGGAATTCCTCGGTATGGTAAACTTTTATCACCGGTTCATACCATCCGCGGCCCACATCATGCACCCGTTGTTTGCTCTCCTGTCGGGCGGAAGCAAGGACATTGTTTGGTTGGAGGAGGCTCACACCACCTTCATCAAAACCAAGCAGGCCTTGGCAGATGCGGTCATGTTGGTGCATCCTCGTACGGATGTCCCGACTGCCCTCATGGTCGATGCCTCCAGCACAGCAGTCGGAGGCGTTCTAGAGCAGCTTATCGAAGGGCGTTGGCAACCACTGGTATTCTTCAGCAGATACCTTCGACCACCAGAGCTCAAATATAGCGCCTTCCACCGCGAGCTGTTGGCGTTGTACTTGGCCATCAGACACTTCCGATACTCCTTGGAGGGCAGGCTGTTTACAGCTTTCACCAACCACAAGCCGTTGACCTTCGCTTTCAACAAGGTCTCAGATCCCTGGTCAGCACAGCAGCAGCGGCACTTGTCGTACATCTCAGAGTACACCACTGACGTCCGCCATCTGTCTGGGAAAGAGAACGTTGTCGCGGATGCACTGTCACGGCCCACCATCCAAGTTTTGTCCCGGGGGTGGATTTCAGCGCCTAGGCGGAGGCACAGCAAACGGACATGGAGATGCCCAGCTATTGCACCACAGTCTCGGGCCTGCAACTGCAAGACCTACTGGTAGGCCCAGTGAGCGCACCCTGCTCTGCGATGTCTCCACAGGTAAACCCCGCCCCATTGTCCCAGCTGCCTGGCGTCGACGGGTGTTTAATTCCATCCACGGCCTGGCACACCCATCCATCCGGACTACTGTCCGGATGGTGTCCGACAAGTTCGTCTGGCATGGCCTGCGTAAACAGGTTTCCAAATGGGCCCGGTCCTGCACACACTGCCAAACCTTGAAAGTACAGCAGCATGTCAAGGCCCCTCTGCAGGACTTTCAACCTACCCACCGGAGGTTCGACCACATCCATGTCGACCTGGTCGGCCCCCTCCCAGTCTCCCGAGGAGGGCGGTACCTCTTCATGATTGCCGACCGTTTTACCCCCTGGCCTGAAGCCATTCCCCTCGCAGACAACTCCACCCAGTCCTGCGCACGGGCCCTTTTGTCAACTTGGGTGGCCCGTTTCGGTGTCCCGGCACATATCACCTCAGACAGGGGAGCTCAATTCACCTCCAGCCTGTGGTCTGCCGTTGCTGACTTGTGGGGTTCCCGGATCCACCTCACCACTGCCTATCATCTGCAATCCAATGGGCCGGTGGAAAGATTCCATCAACACCTTAAGTCGGCACTCATTTCCCACCATAAGGGGCCCAACTGGGTGGACGAACTCCCCTGGGTCCTGCTGGGGATATGTACCGCGCCAAAAGAGGACCTGCATGCCTCGTCCGCAGAGATTGTCTATGGAACGCCCTTAGTCGTCCTGGGCGAGTTCCTACCAGCCCCTTGGGGGCCAGAGGAAGAACCTGCTGTGATGCTCAACCGGCTGCACGAGCCGCTTGGAAACCTGGCCCCAATACCCACCTCGCGACGTGGACAGGCCCCGACATGTATGCCGATGTCCCTCTGAGACTGTAAGTTTGTCTTTGTCAGGAGGGGCGCGCACCGAACACCGCTGCAGCGGCCGCATGAAGGGCCATTCCAGGTCATCAAGAACAATGGGTCTATATTCGTGCTGGACATTGAGGGGCGCGAGGAGGTTTTTACAATTGACCGGCTGAAGCTGGCTCATTTAGACTTGGACCAACCCGTAGTGGTCCAGCGAGCGCGACGCAGGGGCAGGCCACCCAAGTCATAGTTTATTTAATTCTGGTTTTTGCGATGGTATCGCTGGTTCTGGGGGTGGGGGGGGTGGTGTTATGTGGCGAATCACCTTACTGGCATCGAGCCGGCTCCCGACATCGTGAACATCGTCAGAGGCCCCAACCCAAAATGGCGTGGGGCCCTCTTTCTTCTCCATCTTTGGGCTAGGAAAGCCCACGTGCGGGAAGGTCAGGTAACCCGCGCATGACGTCAGCACGGGAACTGTAGCACGGGAAGATTTCGGGTACTAAAGGCGCACTGCGCCCCTGTCGTTCATTCGACTTCAGACTTCAAACAATCGACTCTGTGTCTTCATTTCATAGTGTGTAGCTAGCCGCTACAGTACAAATAATGTTGTATATAAACAATTCAAACACCTTTTGCCTGAATAGTATTACAGATGTGTTGTGTAAGCATTGAAATTTAACATTAGAGTCATAGAATAATAGAGCATGGAAACAGGCCTTTTGACCCAACTCATCCATGCCGACCAATATGTCCATCAAATAGTTCATTTGGCCCATATCCCTCTAAATCCTTCCTATCCATGTACCTGCAAGTGTCTTTTAAACATTATTATTGTACCTGCCTCAACCACTTCCTCTGGCAGCTCGTTCCATTTACACTACCCTCTGCATGAAGTTGCCCTTTTAAATCTTTCCCCTCTCACCCTAAACCTATGCCCTCTAGTTTTTGATTCACTTTCCCTGGGAAAAAGACTGTGTTCATTCACTCTATCTATGCCCCTCGTGGTTTTATATACCTCTGTAAGGTCCCCTCAGTCTCCTATGGTCCAAGGAATAAAGTTCTCGCCTGCCCAACCTCTTCCTATAACTCAGGCCCTCAAGTCCTGGCAACATTCTCAGAAAGTTCAGTTAACTTGTTTCCCTCCCTTACCCTATCTCACTGGGGCAAAATTCCTCCCATTTTTGCTTGAAACTGACACCTTTCTCTTATTCTATCTTTCACTCATGCCCTCTCCAAAATCAGTTTTGCCTCCGATAACTCCACCCTATTCCCAGAAAAGTGTTAACAATCCAACTTTTCTTTGTGGTTCTCATTCCTCAGGTACCATGCTCCTCTCCATCAAATCTGCTGACATTCACATCTCTTAAAACATAGAACCTCAACCTCACTTGCCAACTTCCAGTCCATTGCAAACCTTCATTTCTTCCCTAAAGTCAAGTCCGTATTTGAATTCCTGCCATCATATTTACAACCTGTCCCTTTATGAAGACTGTTCTTATTAAGTCACAAATTGTGCTCTCTATGACAGTGACAAAGGTAAACTATCACTCCTCAACCAGTTTGCGATCTTTGAATATTAACCACACCATCCTCCTTCTGACTATATTCACCCTTTCAGTAAGACTGTCTGTTTTCATACTCACAACATTGCTTAATTCTACTTTAACCTCTGCTCAACTGCTCCTGAAACCATCACCTATTTCTCTGTTACCTCTGGGCTTGACTCTTCCAATGCATTCCTAGCTAATTTCCCATTATCTACACTCTGTTACATGGAGCCATCAAGAACTGTAGTCTTGTTCTAATTCATGAAAAGTCTTGTTCACTCATCACTCCTGTGCTTGCTTACAATGGTTCCCACCTAAGCAATTCCTTGCTTTTTAAATTCTAACCTTTGTTTTCAAAGCCCTGCACGGTTTCATCCCTCCCTATCTCTCTAATTCCTGCCAACCTACAGCCTGCTGGAATATTTACACTCCTCTAGTTCTGACCACTGCCTCACACCTGAATTTGATTTCTGCTCCATTGGTGCTAAGCCTTTATTGCTAAGGCCCAAAGTTTCAAATACCCTCCCTAAACCATCTGCCTCTCAACTTCTCTTGCTTCCTTTCAGGTGCGCCTCAGAAGTCTACCATTTAAGCATTGTGACATGTCAAATTTTGTTCCTTTGAAGCACCCTGGGTTAAGTTACTATGTTAAAGATGCTAAATGTTATCATTGCTGAAGCACTTTGCAGGCGTGCAATCAAACAAAAATCAATGGAGATAAAGAGACTGCAGATGCTGGAATCCGGAGCAGAAAATAAACTGTTGATGGAACTCAGCAAGTCAAGCAGCATCTATGGAGGCAAAGGAATGGTCAATAATTCGGGTTGGGACACTGCATCAGGACAAAAATCCATGTAAGGTAAGGTTGAAGATATTAGAAGAGGTAGCAAGAAGCTTAGTCCAAGAGAGGTTTTAAAGAGATCGGCAGAGAGGTTTAGGAAAAGAAATGCAGAGTGCAGCCTGGATGACTGAAGTCATGATTGCTACAGGCTTACTAAAGTCTTTCTGGAAAAGCTAAACATAACGTTTGTTGATAATTAATTTGTTGAAATTCAGCTACATTTTCTTCTTGTGTATTAGAAGTCTTCATCATTTCTTTACCCTGCATAATATTTCAACTAGTAATTATACTCTGAACTTTTTAATAAATCAGCTACCAGCATGGCACAGTTTTAATGAAACCCTGACAGCAGAAAAGCCAATATCTGCCCAAAGCAGGGAGCTACGGATATTAAAGATCTTATCCAGCTGAGGGTGTTCAATCAGTGACAGCACACTCAATCTAGGAGCTTACAATATGAGGCATAAAGATACATACCTTTTAATTCTTTCAGGTACATTAGCAGCCTTCAATTAAAACAAAAACAGGACATGGTTTCTTTGGCAAAAGCTCTTCCCTTTCCTATGAGAATATTGATGCTGCAATTAGAGATTTGAATGCCCATGAAAATAATTAAAGTCACTGCTGAAATTCTCCATGGGATGCTAATGTAACAATGTCTCCATCATTTCTATTCTGGGAATTACAGCTGAAGAATTTGGTTGTGGATTTGAGCAGGAGCAGTGTTGGCTATATGTTGAGGACAGGCACTTTTCTGTACCGTGATACTTACAACTATACACCTAATCTGATGTCTGTCAATTGAATAGGCCTGCCGTCGATATGTAATAGAAAAATAAATGCTATGTTACTACACTGATGGATGTCATTTTCCTGGACCTTTGACTCCTGACTGGGTTGTGTGTTTGCACAGGATACAAGCACTACGCATCATTTCTGTGTGTGACGAAATGGTTCACAATGCTTTAGCTTTGAATTAACTTTGATATAACAATAGCATGGTAATATTTGAAAAATTACTGGTAATTTCAAAACCCCTGAAATGGTAATGCTGTAAAAGATCTTATATAACAGGCAACTCCATGCATTAATTTATACTGATATTTAGCACAGGACTGTTGTGTTATATCTCACTTCCAATATGTACCTCTTTTTTCCAATTGCTGCCGGGGTCGAGACCACAGAAAACCATGATGACCTTGCCTGGTTACTCTGTGGAGAAAGCTAAAGACACATTGGGCAGAGCATTCAAGAGTCAGGTGTCGGGAAGATCATTGACAGAGCAGAAAGGTTCTGCAGAGCTGTAAGGTTCTGTTGCAAGTGGGCGCTGGAGCGTGGCAACTTGTTGCAAGCTGCTCTCTACAGATCTACTCATTACCCTTACTATAATCGTTCTGTACTAACCCAATGTAACTGCACTGTGTAATGAATTGACTGTACAAACGGTATGCAAGACAAGTTTTTCACTGTACCTCGGTACAAGTGACAATAATAAACCAATTCCAATCCATCTCACAATTTACGGTCCCAATCTTTCTTTAGTCTCTTGCTTCCTACAGCCTATTATTTTCCTTTTCATTCCCAATTTCATCCTACCTCTTTCTATCTCACCGCTCCCTTATTACCAAATCCAGACTGCCTCTATTTTCTTATTCCCAGTTCCATCCTCTCTCTCATTCCTGCCTCTCTGCCTCTACCTTATTACTCAAAGTGTGTCCATCTCCTCAACTACCAATTTTTGCTTGGAGCCTTTCTTCCCCTTGTTATATTGTTGCCCATTTTAACAAGATTATATTCCAGCCATGTCTTGGTCTCTCTATTTCGTTGCTGTGAGTTCATTCCTATACACAGTTTTACTCTTCGACTGGCTGTTCTGTAACTATATACAGATTACTTAGTTCTGTCACTAAGCAGCAAACATGAAAAATATTTTTTTAAATTTCCCAGCAGTGATACCTTTCATGCTGCGAGCACAATATTATCACAAAGTTAAAATTGAATTAAAAAGTAAGTTCACTAAATAAACATTAAAATATAGTACATTTCATTTAGTGAGTTGATTTCAAAAAGAACAGTATTGCAATAGAGTTACAGTGTGTACCAAAGTAATGTTGACTTTCATCTCCTTTTTGCAGTATGTTTATACACCACAAACAGTTAGCAATATGTTGACTTACTTTTGTGGATTTTCATCAGTTACAGTAATGGCTAACTGTCCTTGCATTAACCATTGAACTTTTGATGATACTATTACTGCTACAAATTGATAAACTATATCAAAATAAAAACTGCATCACGACAAAGAGATATCATGTGGCTTCCCTCAATCTGCTACTGACTGATATTCTATCATTTCCCAACCTTCTGATTCTCCATCCTATTTCTAACCTGCTCCTTTTAACTCCACTCCCAGGCAATTTCTTTTCTATCTCTGATGTTCTTTCCACTGTGTCCTTCTTTATTTCCTAATTTTCACTGGCAGCTGATCCTCTTTGAATTTCTTCTTAATTCCAGCCTGTCCATCTCTAAACACAAAGCACAAAGAAGGATTTATCATACATTCTACTTTACGGAATCTGACCTGGAAATATCCAGTGACAAAGCAGAATATTAAACAATGTACAACAGAGCAGGAGAAAGTCAAAATGGGAATAGAAATGTCGTACTTAAATGGGTTTCAGTAATTAGGGGAAGGAACATTTCTCCTGCAGTTGAAATTGTGAGTCCAGAAGGGTGTGTTGCGTATGTCAAATTGGCTGGAAAGGAACTGGTAAAGGGAGGAAGTAAAACAGTTTGCATGATCTATGTTGGAACCAAAATCAAGGGAAAGAACAGAGAAGATATGATTTAAGGTGTTAAATTAAACAAGAAGACTTTAAGCCTGGATTATCACTTGAGACATTAAAAGAAAACAAATCAGGAAGGTGAAGCAGTGGTTGAAAGACTGATGTGCAAAGGAGGGGTTTAATTTCATGAATTACTGGCACCAGTACTGAGACAGGAAGAAACTCTACCACTTGGACAGGCTGAACCCAAACAAAAAGTGGGGCTAACTGCAAAAGTATGAGAAATAAATTAAGCATATTAAACGGGGCTTAAGTGTTAATAGACAAAGCCACAGGTAAATAATAACAAATATTAAAGAGGTTTTTGGTGCATACAGAACTAGAATGCACCACTAAATGACAAATGCTCCACTTGTATTGTTATGCCATTTTGGTCAGCAAATGAGGTAAGGAGTATTGTCAATGTAACAGAAAAGGCTTTCTCAAATATAAGAACATGTGGAAGTTCAGCGTCAGTGGAAGGAGAGACAGAGTTAATGGTTCAGGTTGAATGTTTCAGTTTTGATGAAGTGTTTTTGACCTGAACCACGAACTCTAGCTTTCTTTCCGCAGATGCTAAGTGTTTTGTTTTTTTCATTTTGGAGGTTCCGTAGAGTGGGAGAGGTGTATGAAACAATAAAGGGTTACAAAAAATGATGAGGTGTGAAAAAAAAACTATTCAAAGAATGGAGGGATATCATTGCTAACAGTAAAAAGAGATGAATATAAATTGATAAATATAGTGAAGAAATATTAATCCCATTAAAGTAAAAAACGTGCTATACTCAATACATTTATAGAGAAATGGCAACTTGTGAAATGAACATTCCCTATCCACATCAGGTCTTCTTTATTACAGTATTTTCCTTTCATTGCTCTCAGGGAATTCTTCTGAGACATCAGATTTTTACCATATATAATCTATGAGTTAGATGGAGGAATATATTGTACATCAAAGTTTACAATCTGTTTACAGTCTGTAAGTTACGGCAGGCATGGTAGTGTAGCAGTTAATAAAAATGCTATTACAATGCCAGTGGCCTGGGTTCAATTCCGGCCACTGTCTGTAAGGAGATTGTACGTTCTCCCCGTGTCTGCGTGGGTTTCCTCCGGGTGCTCTGGTTTCCTCCCACATTCCAAAGATGTACAGGTTAGGAAGTTGTGGGCATGCTGTGTTGGCGCCGGAAGCATGGCGGCACTTGCGGGCTGCCCCCAGAACACTCTACGTGAAAGATGTTTTTCACTGTGTGTTTTGATGTACATGCGACTAATAAAGATATCTTATCTTATCTTAAAACACTGAGTAAAAGTAAAGAAAGATTTTCAATATACAGTGAATTTTGAGGCAACAAATTATGCTTCCAGTTGTAATATAAGATATGGTTTGCACATAGTGATCTCCCACAAACAGCAGTGTGATGGTGATCAGAAGCTTGGACTGAGGGACAAATGTTGGCCAAGACCCTAGAGGTAACTTACCTCTTGTTCAAAATTATGCTATTCTATCTGTTACCTTGGTTGAGAGGGAAAATATTGCCTTAGTTTAATGTCTCACCCAAAAGACCACATCTCAGACAGTAGCAGTCTCAATATATTCTGGAGTGTCAGCCGAGATACTTGCTTTAGGTTTCAGGAGCAGGATTTGAGTTCACAAACTTCTGACTCAGGAAGTGGGAGTGTACAGTTAGATGTACAGAACGGAGCAGGAAGCTGCAATATGGCAAAATGGGGAAGTGTGTGATCGACCACTTTGGATTCAATGATAATGCAGAATATTTTTCTAAATGGTGGAGGTAATACAATATGTGGAGCAAAGGGATTTTGGTATCTGGGTATACAAATCACTGGAAGTTGGTGCATGTATAAAAATTAATCAATAAGGCTAATGAATTTTTAGCCTCCCTCTCGAGTGCAGCTGGACATAAAAAACAAGAGGAGGAATAGGCAAACAAGCTTACTCGGTAAGACTATATCTGAGATGATCATTGATTCCACTCCATTTTCCTGCCTGACCCCACCCCTCATAACCCTTGATTCCCCTTTAGTTTAACAATCTTTCTATCTTGGTCTCAAATATACTTTGATGGCTTCCGCAGCTCTTTAGGGTAGAGAATTCCTAAGATTCACAATCCTCTGAGACAAATTCTTTAAATTCTTTTCTTTGCTGCAGGGTTTTGATCCAAAACATCAACAATTCCTTCCCCCCTTACCCCTCCCTGCCCCCCGATGCTGCTCGACCCGCTGAGTTCCTCCAGCAGGTTGTTTATTGCTCCAGGTTCCAGCATCTGCAGTCTCTTGTGTCTCTTTTCTTTGCTGGTAGTATGTCTTCTTGCTTCACTCTGAAAATGGATGCAAAATATTTTTTGAGACAAAAAAAAATCCCTTTCCTATCCTGTCTTTGGAATCTCTACAATTCTCTACACCAGAGGGTTGTGGAGCCTAGATCATCAGAAATAAGTAAAGGGGTAGATAATTTTTTGAAAGATTGGGGAATTTAGGGGGTATGTGGAACTGGCACAGAAGAGGCATTGAGGCCTGCGGCAGATCAGCCATGATCATACTGACTAGCAGGGCAGGCTTGATGGGCCAGGTAACCTGCCCCTGCTCCTATTTTCTGTTGTGTATATCCTGGGACTAGGTTAGAGGAAACATCCTCACAGCATGTTGTCTGTCCTCTGTTTCAATAACATCACCTCCTATTCTTCTAAACTCCAGAATACAGGCCCAAGATCACCAACCTCTCCTCACAACACACTACCTTTATTCCGAGAAATCAATCCTGTGAAATTTCTCCGAACTGTCCCCAAAGCAAGTATGACACTCCTTGAATGAGTCCAAAACAGTCCGCAGTCCTCAGAGTGCTACTTTTGGTCACCTCGCCTCAGGTTGGACCGATTGTAGCCAGGTGCAGAGCCCTTACATTTGAATGACACCAGAGCTTAAGGAAATGAAGCACAAACTTCTCGATTCTCTGCTGCAAGGCAAACTCTTCCACCACAGGGTTAAACATTATGTCATTTTGAAGAAAATGCTTGATGTTCTGACTGACGCAAAATTACGGTAAGGTGGACACATTCCCATAGTGACTGGAGTTTGCGCGGTAATTCCAGAGAAGGCGGCTGGCTCTTTAAGAGCTGTTACGTGAGCTCCGGCAGTGGGGGGGGGGGGGGGTGCGGGGCTGATTGGTTGCAGTCAGGTTCGGCGTGGAAGTTATACCGTCAGTCCTGAGCTGTAGGAATAGTGGTTGGGGAATCTAGGTGGAGTACTGGAGGAAGAGCCGTGAAAATGCCTTATGTCCTCATCAGTACCCAGATCCGGCTGGTGAGTAAACATCCAGCATGTAAGGCGTTTGTGCCTTGGAGTAGGGTCATGCACTAATCCCACCCGATCCTCTTTAACAACCTGCAGAACATTGTGTGTTCGCCGCCACGATCGCCATTTAATCGCCGAGATTAATGTGCCTCTTTGTCCAAAGTAAATGTCCTGTATTTATCGAGCAGTGGGGGAATCTGATGCAAGCGTTTCTTTGAGTTACAACAGTTTAGTTATTACCGAAAGTGAAAGTATCCCCTTGACCACTGGTTAGATAGGCGAAGTTGACCTGATCTGAGAAATGTTGTTCTGGTCCAGTCACGTTGTGGGCAGGAGTGGTTAATTCCAACTGAAATTGACTCCGCAAACTGGATACCAGGTACCCCGTCTTGAGAGATAGGTTGCACCTTCCCCCCCGGGCACCGCATTTATTGTCATTAGCTGAGCCAGCGTTCCTTGCTGTGAAATTAAGAGGCAAGTGAACACGTGGATACAAATTTGGCTCAGTATAGGGAAACACGGAGGGAGGGGTGGACGGGGGTGATGGTTTATACATCGAAACATGCTCGACTTTGACATGATGTCCCAAAAGGTTTTCTTTCGTAAAAGACCCGGTGTAAGGGGCAGCATTATACAGGTGGCAGGTAACACAAATTCTGGTCGGTGGTTATGACGATAGTCACAGGCTTCAGGGTGAAGACAGGCGACATAGATGGTTAATGTGTGAAACTAATCCTGGAGGACTGGTTACCTGAAAATAAGATCTTTTTGTGCTCTGTACCATTCAGTTTCAGTGAAAAAGAAAATTATAAAAGTAAATCCAGACTTGCTGTCGATTGCACAAAATCTAGATTCCTCCTCTTCTTCTCCCCTTCTGGGTTCTCCACACTTGATATATTAATACATTGACAAGTCACCAACAAATGTCTGGCAGTGTGTAACCCATCCCTGAATTTATTCATGTGTGCATTGTCTGTGCAGTTCACAACTGCTCTAGTAGAATTAAAATTTCACAATTTGACTTGAATGGAATGTACCTAATAGATCCCAGTCAAGTTCTTCAGATCCACTCCAAACATATTACTTCCCTGGCTGTTCCTCTTACTCTTTCCCCTGCCTGCCACCCTTCTGGTAGTGGCGACCCCCAAGCTTTGATTTGCTGAACTCCTCCAACTAATGCATTTCCTTCCCCATTCACTTTCGTATCCCTGACCCTGGATATATCTGATTTCCCTTGTGTGATCTTCCCCCAAGCAAAGCATTTGTTGGCCTGTTAAGGACTGACCATCTAATGTCCAGGCAGGCATCTTGGAATTTTGTGGCAAGTGTGGTATAAGTGACACGATTCTGAAAAGTGTAGTTGAGCAGAGGGAACAGTATCTAAAAACCAGTCCTTGAAATTGGAAGATGTTTTAAAACAAAAATTGAAAAAAAAATGCAAATGCTGTTAATCTGAAACAAGACAAAAAAACATAAGTATTCAATAGATCAGACAGCATTGGTAGTGGAAGAAACTGAGTTTCTGTCCCTTCATTATAACACATTCTTGTTTTAAGTTGCAGAGAGGTTGGGAGAACAGTGGAATGGCTGCGATAGGATAAAGACTAATGTTGTCATGGCAACACTGGGGAAACAAAAAGGCAGCTGGCAACAGAAAATCAAATTGAATGGGAAAGAAGCAGCCAAATCCATAGACAGAGAGGGGGAAAAATGGGTTTACCTGAAATGTTGAATTTAACAATTAAGGCATGATGGCTGTAATATACCCAGAAAGAGAGGGGTGCTATTCCTTAAGCTAATGCTGGGTATCATTGGAGCATTGTAGGATGCTGAAGAGAGAGGTCAGAGTGAGAATGAGATGGAAATTTGAAGTGACAAGAAACTGGAAATTCAGGATTGCCCTTGCAAATTGAATGGAGCTGTTCTATAAAGCAGTCACGCCATCTATACTTAGTTCGTCTAACGTAGAAACCAAATATAGAATAAAAACACCATTAGCATTGGATGCGTGACATTAAACTGGAAGTATGTGAGTTGCTGCTGTACCTGGTAGGACTGTTTGGGTCCTGGGATAGTGGGTAGGGAAGAGGTAAAAGGGCAGGTGTTGGATCTATGGTTGCACTGGAAAGTGTGTGAGAAGGGGGTTGGTTGATGGAGATGGAAGAGTGGACCAGGGAACTGTGGAGGGAATGGTCCCTTTGGAATGCCGAAAGGGGTGGGAAGGCGAAGAAATATCTGATGATGGAATCCCATTGGATGGGTAGAAATTATGGAGGATAATCCATTGAACCCAGATGCTGGTGGAGTGGAAGTTGAGGTCAAGGGAAATGCTTTTCTTGTTCTGGCTGGCAAGAGAAGTGATAAGAGCAGAAGCATGGGAAATGAAGGAGACGCAGTTGAAAGCCCTGTTAACTGTAGCAGAGGGGAAGTTACTGTTAAGGAAAAAGGAAGATATCTTAAAGACACTGGCATTGGAAGTCTCGTTGTTACAATAGATATGGTGGAGAAACTGGGAGTATGGAATGGAGTCCTTGCAGGGTGGGAGGATGTATAGCTGACATGGCTATGGGAATTGCTAGATATTGGTAGTCAGCTTATCCTTGGAGGTGGAGATGTCAAGAAAGTCAATGAAAGAGTCAGATATTGACTATGTGATTGTGAGAGCAGGATGGAAACTAGCAGTGAAGGTAAAGAGATTTTTGAGTCCTGTACATGTACAGGAAGCAGCAGCATCGCAGCCATCAATGTCGTGAAGAAAGAGTTTTTTATGGGTACATTACAGCCGTTAGAAATTAATTGAATTTAACAAGTTTAATAAATTTCTCTCTCCACAGATGTGACTGTGTCTTTGGTTTCAATTCATTTCACTTTTTTGTCTCCAACTGCTGCTTTTTAAAGTCATTGATACATGGACAACCTTTGTCTGTATCCTATCACGGACGTCCCCTCTGTTATTTTTATGCTGCCACCTCTCTTCAATTTAAAACATGCTTATTTTCTCTCTCTTCTAGTTCTGATGAATAGTCCATACTCCAAAGCACCAGCTTTATTTTCTTCTCCACTGATGCTGCTGTCTGACTCATTGAATGCTTCCAGCATTAGGTGTTTTAAAAAGATCGATTCATATGAAATTACAGCAATAGAGTATAAAAGCGTATAGATCATGGGTGAACTTCAAAATTTAATTTAGTCCTCAGTTGGAGTATTATAGATAGTTCAGGAAACCACATTTCAAGAAAAAATACAGACAAGTTTAACAGGAAGTTACCAGATCGAAGGACATCAGTTTGAAAATTTAGTGCCTTTCTCCTTGTAACTATGTCAGGATATTACCTGCCAGGCTTTCAAAATAGTTATAGGTTTGGCGATACAAGAGACTGCAGATGCTGGAATCTGGAGCAAAAAGCAAACTGCTGGGGGAACTTGTATGTTCAGTAGGATCTGTGGAGGCAAAGAAATGGTTGATGGTTTGGGTCAAGGCCCTGCATCAGGACTGAGATAGTGAACGGAAGATAGCCAGTGTAAAGAGGTGAGTGGGAGGGGTGAAACCGGCTGGCAGGTGATAGGTTGAACCAGATGACGTGGGGGATGATGGGCAAATGGAGTCCAGGGGGAGGTAGGCACAGAGCCCATCATCTCTCCCTTATCTGATTTTCCAGCCTCTGTCTCCACCTTCACTCTCCCCCACCTGGCTCCATCTGCCCATCATCCCTCACCTCACATAGTTCTACCTATCACCTACCAGCCCATGTCTCACCCGTCCCACTCACCTCTTTATATTGGCTATCTTCCCAATACATTCTTAGTCCTGATGCAGGGTCTTGATCTAAAATGTCAATGATTTCTTTGCCTCAACAGATGCTGTCTGACATGCTGAGTTCCTTCAGCAGTTTGTTTTTTGTGCAGATTATAAGTTTTATAGAGCAGGTAGAGAATAATAATTTTCTACCGTAGTGAGTCGACAACTAGTGCTCATAGGTTCAAAATTATTAACAAAAGAGCTAAAGAGGAGGTGAGAAGAGATACTTTTACTTTGAGGGTTGCTCATGAAAGAAATGATGCAAACTGATTCCGCAAATAATTGTGAAGTTGCTACAATTACACATGTTCTTGTAAATGAGGAACTTCCAGGGTTATCAATTTAAGGAGGAATAGGACAAAGCAAAACTGCCCTCTTAAAGAGGCAGCACACCCTCAATACTGATTAATGTGTCAACCTGTACTTTAAGTTTGCATCTAGTGGGTGAAAGTTTACTTGGTTGTTAATCAGAGAATGAAGCAGCGCGTTCAACCTTTTCAGCTAGATCATCCTGGACCTGCTGGCACTCATGGTTTAGGCTGGTTCATAAATAAGAGGGACTTGGATTAAGGTGCAGAGTGATGTATATCAATGAATATTTAGTAATGCATGAGTGCTTTTTGGTTGCATCTCAAGGAGCTGCTGTAAAACTTTAGTTTGAAGTCTATACGGGATACTATTTATCATTCTAGCTGTGGTGTATTACAACCCTACTCTGAGTTTAGGGATGGGCAACAAATGCTTAGCTTGCCAATGATGTCTGTGTCTTAGAAACAAAAATAAAGCCTAATAAATTGGTAGTAAAAGTTCTGCTGAATACAGGTCCTCCCTGGGTTACAAATGCCTGATTTATGGACTGCCTATACATACGAACAAGTATTTGGGAGACTGGTGGGGATGGATTTTCTGGCTGCTGCGGGGCTGCAGGCATCTCCTGTTGGGTGGGAACAGGGCATTTCTGCATGTCTTCTTCCCCCACCCCTGAGCCACAACAATCAAGGGCTGGGTAAAACCAAGCAGAGCTGGGAGCGCTGAGCAGACTCACTTGCTCACTCAAAGAATCAGTGAGGCCGGCTGGTGGCCGCTCTGCCTGTGCCTGCTCCCTCTCCCATCACAGCTGTTTCTGTGATCCCCTCACCTCATCTTCCATCTGGGCACATTGTAGCCTTGTGGACTTGGTATCAAATTCTCTAACTTCAAATAACTCACTTTGTCTGTATCAGAACTGGGCACTTCTGCTTTAAGTCATCCATCCAAGGTAACAGTTGAGTTTTTCTCTCTCCATTAGTATTGCCTGACCTTCTGGGCATGTGCCACAGGCCTGCTATTAGCAACACATAAGGGGGTTTTGGGAAGGACAGGAAAATGAAGAAGGTATAAGACAGTTAAATAGTTATAACAGGGGAAATTTTACTTTTTCAGGAAACTGGACCCACGATTGTGGGAGATGAGAACTCGGATGTGAATCTCATGAACTATCTTGGAGCTGAGAAAACCATTGTATTAGGAAATAACTTGTGAGTAGTCAGAATAGGGAATCGGTCCTCTAATGCTTTTTGACTATTCATTGTATATCCACTTTTCGGCTCTTTCTATTCTGCAACTTGGAATTGACCAGATTTATGCCAGCAGCTCAGCTCAGTGCTGAATGGGTCAGGAAGAGATTTTAGCAGGGGTGACTGAACTCTGCAATTGGTACCTTTCCTGGGAAGTTTAATCTGGCTGAGGATAACTTTGCAAAGTTTCTGATTTCTAATGCACCTGACTATACCTCTGATACAGATTGCTTCACAACATAGTCCATTAGCATTCCCCTGCTGGCCTCTTTGTTCCCTGTGGCACTGCCTTCCATTCACGTATCTATCAGAGGTTGTGCCTTTGCCCCATGCAAATGGCCAAGAGCATAGTAATATTTGGAAGTAAAGATTAATTTCTCATAGTATCAGGCTCTGAGAAATCCCATCAGTCCCATTTCCCCCACTTATTTTCTTGTAACCTATTCTCTCTCACGTGCTCATCTGCTCCATCCTGATTCTCTTACTGTGCACCAACGCTGAGAGACTCTGACACACAACACACAGTTTAAAGAAAAAATCCCAAATGAAAATCCTAACGCTATGATCTCTTCACTCATGCTGAGAAATTGAGCAGAACTGGGGAGGAGCCCTGGACTGAGCTGAACCATTGTGATTAAGCTGTCCTTCCTGCACAAACAGCTCTCTCCACTCTCTCCATTCCTTATAATGTAATTCAACGTGCTCACTGCTAAAATTACACTTGCTTAATTTGAGAGACAGACTATGTATCAGAAGATTCTGGCATCAAAACAGATATGATGGCAAAAAGTTGGCAGGAAAGAATTGGTTAATAGAGGGGTTCACAACTGAAGAGCAAATGGGAGGAGGAATTTGGAACACTACTAGAGCACTTAGTCTCTTAATCAATGACATCACTGTTGATCTGTAACCTAATCTTATTTACCCACTTTTACCCCACATCATTTAACAACCTTGGCTGACAAAAATCGATCTTTCTCATATATAAACTAAATATAAATGGCAATTGATTCAGTTTCAATTAAATCATTTCCTTAATCTTCTAAATTCCAGGGACTACTACTTTAGTTTGTATAATCTCTCCTCAATTTAAATCTGAGGGTTATCATACTGGTAAATCTGCACTGGACTCCCTCCAAGGCTGTTATGTCCTTTCAGATGTAGTAAATAACAAAAGAGAAGCTTGAGGGAGAAATAACTAGGAGAAGCCAGGCAGTTGCTTGAAATTGCTAGAGAAATAAAACTATAATTGATGAAAGGTAATTAATTAATCTGAAATGTTGACTATTTTCTGCACAGATGCTGCCTGGCCCCTGTTTGAATATTTCCAGCATTTTTTGTTTTTAATTTCAGATTCCTAGTATTTGCAATTTTTTGGTTTTGGATTTATAAATCCATGGTGACTGGAAATGTTAAATGCAAAAGCGGGAATCTAATTCAGTGTTGGGTCTAGAGGGTATGCCCAGTTGAAGGATGAGGTGCTGTACCTGAAGTTTACAGTGAGCTTTGTTGGAACAATGGAGGAGACTGAGAGGTCAGAGTGGGAATGGCATGGAGAATTAAAATGATGGTCTTGGAAGCTCAGGTTTAACATCCTTGAGTGAAGAAAGGTGTCTCATAAGGTAGTCACCCATTCTCCATTTGTTATTTTTCTGGGGTAGCAGAGACCATATTTGCATCTATTGAGATGTATTTATTAAGTTTTACTCATTCACTTAAATTATGAAGATTGATAGACTTAATGTATCCATTTACACAACTTAGTGTCACCTACTGTATCATTAGGAGGCTTAGATATGATTTTTTAAATTCCATTTTAAATATGACAAATAATTGTGACTCTAACATTGATTCCTATGGGACACCACTTGTCACAATCTGCTAATTTAAAATTCTGCTTATTATTCCCACTTCTCCATCTCCTGAAGCTCAATTTCCTCACCATGTTAAAATAAAAACAGAAAATACTGGAAATACTTTGCAGGTCAGGCTGCATCTGTGGGAATAGAAATGGTTAATGTTTCAGGTCAAAGAACCTTCGTCAGAACTAGGAAGAAGATGAAAGAAGCTCATTCAGATGCAGGGAGGGGCTGAGCTGTAAACAAAGTTATCTGGTCAATGAATGAATGGGAGCAGTTAAGAGAGTGAGAACATAGACAAAAGATTGTGGGAGTTGTGAAATGTAGAAATGCTTGCCCGGTGGGTCAGACCTAATTGTGTTTTTTATTCCTTTGGGTGTGTCTTCCTGCTCTGCATTTTGGAATTCCCTCTAATTCCTCTCATTGACCAGATAACTTTGTTTACAGTTTAGTGTATACCCTGGGTCACCCTGGTTTTACCCTATCAGAGACACCTCTCCCCCACTCTCCCTGCAGTTTAATGAGCTTCTTTTACCTTTTCCCAATTCTGACAAAGGGTCTTCGACCTGGAATGTTAACTGTTTCTCTTCCCACAGATGCAGCCTGACCTGCTCAGTATATCCAACACAACGCGCATGGACGTATTGCCATATGATATTTTAATTGCCTTTTTTTTCAAAAAAAAATCTGTTGGGTTCCTTTGCTGTTACTTACCCTTACAGATGTCTGCTGGCTGATCAATTTTAAAAAAGTGATCATGCACTCTTCTTAATTGTATGTTCCAATAATTTCCCAAGGATAGATGTGCTTAATTGGCCAAACTAATGAAGCAGCTCCTGAATCAACGGAATTTTGAGTGTTTAGAGCTAGATCAAATACAAGTCCAAGAGAATGTATTTTACCCCATCAATCTAAGATGTTTGTTTTAAAACATGACAAATTGGAAACTGGGAAGAGTAGTTCTTTGCCACAACAGGGAGAAGGAGTACAGTCCTGGCAGGTACCTTCTGTTAACAGTGGCAATGAACTTGCCTCCCCAAGTCAGTGTCATCTATTTAATTTAGTCCAACCTGTAAGACTCCTGCCCGATGTGGTGAGAACTGAAAAACATAGTAACTAACAAACTCTGATGAAATTAAACCAGGCTTGGCCTGGGAGCTCTTGAGTGTGGAAAGAGCCATCTCTTCCTGATTCCCCAGTCAGCAAATTGGCCAGCATCAAGCAGTGTAACATGAGGAAACAATCCTTGGCTGCACTTAAACTGGGTACCATGTATAAGTCATTTCTTTAAGCACACAGACTTATCATCCATCATTCTGTGAATTTCCCCCATTTCCCTATACTATAACATGATGTATGGAGGGATGAGGTGTTTCTATTTCTTAGTAGATTAGCCAGCATTTTGGGATTTGTGCCCTATTATAACTCATTGGCCTGTCGTTTTGAGGATTTGTATTTTGGCCCAAACCTTTCTGGTGATATCAGCTGAGCTAGGCCTATGGATTCTGATCATTTAACTATCACTTTATAGTTTCTCTTTTGTTTCATTTATGTTTCTACGGGATGATGGAGAATGTTCCCTCAACCAAATCATGCCATCATGTTCTGAATAATCCCTGAACTGGGTCCACTCATTCGCATTGCTGGAAGCATTTTAAGATCTTTAGTTACAACTTTTTAAGCTGTTGTACTTGAACCTGAGGGGAAGCAAACCAATTCTGAACAGTGTAACCTGACTCTGGAATGGCAGTAGGGCAACTGTAGCATAGGATGGGAGAGAGCTGGATTCCATATTCTTCCTTTCCTGGATCGTAGATATTGCAGAGCTCCTTCACATTAAGAACTATCAGATGGGCATGACGTGGCTAAATGCCAAAATGAATGGTCTTTAACCTGAAACATTAATTCTATTTCACTCTCCAGATGCTGCTTGCCCAGCTGAGTGTTTCCAGTATTTTCCGAGTTAAAGAAGCTGCAGTTTTTTGATTTTCAAGCAGACACTTCCCCTGGCTGAAGACACCTCACCAAGGATGGAGCAAAAGTAGAGGGGATGCACAGAAGACCAAAAGTAGGGAGATGGAAAACTTAGGATTGCAGATTACAGCATTGCAGGGTTAGAGATAGGATTGGTTGAGGGCAGGCATACCATATTTAAGAGGTACCATAGGGACTAGAGCCAATGTAGGCCAGCAGGGATGGGATGGAGCATTGACTAGGGCTTGCAGGGACATATGCTGTTGGAGCAGAGTCCAGCACTTTTCAAGGGGCCTTTATCAAGGAATTAGATGGAATGATGAGCAGCCAGCCAAGAAAAGACACTCTGGCATAAAAAAAGGTTGGTTGATTTAAGAGATTAATTTGTGTTTGTGTCCACAGCTCAGAATATCGGGTGAAATACCCCCCACGGGTGGTGCTGGACAAACTGGAAGTTCTTGGCTACCACGTAATCAGCATGACAGGTGTGGGGCAGACCCTAATCTGGTGTCTACACAAAGCTCAACGTGACCCTTAGATGAATGGAACCGTATCCCTTGCCTCAATATCAGAGATGGATTATTTGCATATGAAGGGGACGAACTGAACTCCCACTCGTGCTGTTCAGGGATTTGTGTTTAGAAACATTATCAGAAATATTCAGACTCTAGATTCATTGATGTCTCCATTCTTTTTATTTCTCCCCTCCTCGCCATTAGTTGTTCTCTCCTGCTTGGTGGGGAGCAATCAGTGCTGTAAAACCTCCCCCTCACCTAAACCTCGTCAGTGAGTCTAGATGGCATATGTCAGTAGGATTATTGAGAAGCATCACCACTACCCCCAACCATCCTCCAACACTCAATGCATAAGGACCATGGGCTTGAGTGGGAGCAGAGCTTGGGACTGATTTCTTTCCCTCCGCCCCCAACCTTCTGATCTTGGCTGCTGCGATTAACAGTAGTCATCCAACTGGGTGAGATCAGCTGGCTCAGGACAGTGACTAATCACAAGGTATCCAATTAGTTCTTATCACACTGAAAGGTACAATTAACCTACCCACAATGTGCTGGACTATTTAGTTTTAAAGTTGTGGTGCTACATTAATGAGACCCCAACTTCCAACCCCATTGTTGGAAATGTGATGTTTGGTACATTAACAGAACATGCAGTCTCCGACCAGCCTTGCCTCAACATAACACACCCAGTGGCTCACTAGAAAAGACTAAGTAATGGTACTAAGTCCCTTGCTCTCTGATTTTGTTGACCTATGTCAAGGACAGGAAAAAAAACAAGAGTTTCCACTCCTGCTCACAAGCCACAGTGGGAATGCAGTTAATGTTGCAGAGCAGGAGAGGAATAGATTATGCTGATGCCTTTGACTGTTTAAGTACAATGTAAATAATAATTAGTGCACTTCAAAATAATTACTTGAGGCTCTTTTCAAAGTGATGTGATAATGTGAGTTGTGTTTCCTCTTTTCTACTGATATTCACTGTCCAATTTCACATTGGAATAATGGTCACTTCAGTAATTGTCTAATAAATGATTGATGGCTTACCTACCTGTGTTGTCCATTATTTTGTGCGTGTCAGATGTCATTTGAACCAAACATCTGTAAATCAGATTTACAAGACCAAATTTCATAAAGCAGGGGGCTGACATTGATATGCTTAAATAGAAGCTCAGACTACTTTCCTTAGAGCCACAAAGATTAAATCACCAATGATACAATGAGAACTGTTTCCAGGGGTCAGGTTTGTGTCATGTTTGCTGATCCTAACTAGTGTAGCAGTTGGGATTGGCTTTGGTAATTGTAGAGGAGAGACAGTAACCTGTAGTTTCTCTTTATTACTCTAAGCAGTGTTGGAAAACATGCATGGCCTTAAGTAGGTGTGGCTCAGACACACCCTGCTCCACCAGTTATCAAGTCAATAACATGACTTGTCAACTTTCCTATCTGACACCCATATCCACTGATTTCCTTAGTGTTTATCAGTCTTGAATATACTGAATGATTGAAGATCCAGCCCTTGGAAATAAAGAACTCCTAAGTTTTGCAACCCAACGTTTAAAGAACTTTCTCCTCATCTCAATCCTAAATAGTCAAACTTTATCCTAACACTAGTTCTGGATACTCCAGCTGAAGGAAACGACTTCTTGGTGTCTTATTTTGTCAATCTCTCAATTTTCTATATCTCAATGAGATCACTTCTGATTCTTATGTACTCCAGTCAATTTTGGCCCATCTTACTCAGTCTCTCAGGCTGCAACCTCCTCATCTCTAGAATCAGCCCGCACTACACCAGTTCCAAGTATATCTTCAGGTATGGAGGCACAAACTGAAAACCTTTCCCATACAAGGTCCCACTAAAACCCTGACGTCTCTCAAAATTTGTACTCCAATCCCCTTGCTTTGTAGAATGTGAATGAATTAATAATGAAAATGTCATTTGAAATATTAAGTGATAATCTATGGCTGATAGCCATAAATACCATTATGATACAGTCAATATGTATTTTCCAACAAGTTTTTACAATCCATACAAATCAATCTGTGCTGTCAGTGGATATATTTAGCGAGAAGAACGTTACTTCAGTAACACTAAATGTGCTTTTCCACTTGTGCTTTTTGAACATCCTTTTGGCACCTGGTTTAACTCTGAAAATTTCTTGATTAAATGACTGGCTTGAAGTCAGATGATTAGCAACCAGGGAGATTAGACAGGAGTAATTTGCTGTGGAGGCACCTCTCACCTCTGGGAGGCTTGGTACTGAGTTCAACATTTGGGCATGTGAGAAATCAGCGGCCTGCAATCTCCTTGGAACAGTACCTGGCTACCCACACAATTCTTTTCAGGCATTGACACATGCAAAGTCAAGACTGAAGATTCATTAAAAAGAAAAGCAGTTTATTCCAGTGTGGTGAAACTAAAAAGTGTACAGCACAGTCCCATAGCATGTTTAATCATCATCTTTCTGAAGCTCTTCAATGAGACGCTGTCTTTCTGCTGCCTGTCGCATCCGCATCATCACAAGACTTTCGTAATCCCGTTCTGTCCGTGAAGTGTTCTGGGTTAAAAAAAAATACATAGTCAGTACTGGGAGTATAAACACTGTTTGCATGGTGGTTTTCTGCCAATTTAATTTACCGTATTCAGTGCTAATAATTTGGTTTCTATCTTGGAGAAACCAAAAGCAGATTAGCTGATTGCAGAGCACCACAATTCGGTTTGCAAGTATGACCTTAAGCTTCCAGTTGTTTCTCACGTTAATACTCTTTTTTTGGTCTCTTACACAGTTCCAACAAAACCTGCCGTAAGCCTTAGGAACAACGTTTCGTCTTCCAGCTAGTCTTTTGATAGCCCTCAGGACTTAACAATTTCAGCTAACTAGCCTTTCCAGTTTGTGTCAGACCTGGGCAGTCTGATGAAAGGTTATCAATCTGTAATGTTAACTCTGTTTTCCCTCTGCTCACATTTGCTGCACGACCTGCTGAGCATTCCCAGCATCCTCTTCTATTTCACATTTCCAGCAGCTGCAGTGTTTTGCATCGTTTTCCCTCCACTCTTTTCAATCATCTCCTATTTAGATCTCCATTCAGATCAGCCGTGAGTCATTTCCCTCCTCAGCTGGAGTCACCATTGCCACTTGTGCCCTTCAGATGTTCCCTTTGCTTTCTCCACTCTGCCCTCTTCTGTTATTTAAAGCATGTTTGATTTCTATTTTTCCAGTTCTGATTGAAAGATCATGGACCTGAACTTGTTAATTCTGTTTGTCTCTGTCTCCACAGGCACTGCCTGACCTGCTGAGTGTTCCCAGCATTTTCTGTTTTAATATCAGAAATAGTTGTTGTTTGAAAAAGGGGAGTTCAAAAAAAAATCTTGTTCAGAACATTGGGAATGCAGCCTGATGAAATGCACTGCACTCCCTGGGGTCTGTTCTCATGTAGACCACACAACAAAGCAGTCAGAGAGTTCCCAGGAGATCCTGCTCCACTTGCAGGCAATGAACAGCTAGCTCTAATAATACATTTCGTCCAGCTGGACTAAATCAACTCTTTTCAGCTTGCAGGAAGATTGCAGGACATCTCAGAGTAACACATCATTCTGTGGAAATGCCTCACTGAGAAAATCAGGGGAATTCTTACAGTGAGCTCCCCTCAACATATGCCAAGTCTCACTACACAGCCATCACAGCAACTACACTGTGCCAAATCAGAAGCATTTTCATTTGCATAATCACCCACACCATCAGTAACTATCTTTGTAAATTGAGTTTAGATATTCCGTGATCACTTGTGGTGAGGGCTGAGAATGGACAAGATGCCTGGATCATCCCACTAGTCAGTCTTTCAATGAAATCGCAGTTCCAGAAACCACAGCAGCAACAAGTTCTACTTCAGCCAGTTAATCTAACATTCCGTCAATTGGCAGTTTAATCTCGTTTTACTTGTTTATTAATCCTTAATTTTGAACAGAGGTAGTTGTAGGATCATAGAATAGAATTCATTCTCTCAGCTGAGCTTTCATTCATTTCTCTCTTATCCTAATGCTTGTTTCCCTTTTGTTCCCTAAAACTTGAACATCTCAAGCACCTGATTATATTATGCAGACTTCACAAAGGATTTGCCCAAAAATTTGAACAATCACCTGACTACAGCAGGTGGCTAGACCTGTTCTTGCCGGGCTGTTTAATTTAAATGTGTGCAAATAAATTCTTGTTGGAAATGGTTTCTGAAGATACAACATTATTCATAGAATGACAAATTTTATCAGTAATGCACCGAGTAACTAGGAGCAACAAACAATCTGCTGGAGGAACTCAGCGGGTCAAGCAGCATCTGTGGGAGGAAAGGAATTGTCGATGTTTTAGGTCGAAACCCTGCATTGGGACTAGTAACTAGGAGATTGTTCAGGTACAAGTATAGTAAAAGTTAGTGCAATGTTACATTGTATTGTGCATAACATTCAGAACTTAGAGGACAGGAAAAAGGAAGAGAGGTGAGAAAGGAAAAATGTTTAATGAGTCAAAGGGATTGAGGGGGAGGCTGGGGGCCTGGAGGGGAGATGGGGAGGCTCAGGAGCAAAAATAAAGACGATATAAGAGAAATGAAGATGTAAATGGTGGAGTAGATTAGAGAGAATCTGTTGATATGGTACTTGGATCTCCAAACTGCTTTGATAAAGTTTCACAAGAGATTAGTGTGCAAAACTAAAGCACACAGGTTGGGTGTTGTGGGGAGGGGGGTAATAACATACTGGTATGAATTGAGTGAGTTAACAGATGGGGAACACAGAGCAGAAATAAATGGGATGTTCCCAGAATACTGAAGGGATGAATACTCGCATCCAGCTATTTGCGATATACTGTATGTATCAGGGATTTGCTTGAGGGAACCAAATTTAGTATTTCTAAGCTTCCAATGACATGAAATTGGGTAAGATTGTGTACGGAGGATGCAAAGAAGTTGCAACCTCACACTCAACATCAGCAAGACCAAGGAACTGATTGCGGACTTCAGGAAGGGGAAGTCTGGAGAATACACACCAGTCCTCAGTGAGGGGTCAGCGGTGGAAAGGGAGAGCAGCTTCAAGTTCCTGGGTGGCAACATCTCGGAGGATCTATCCTGGGCCTAACACATTGATGCGATCACGAAGGCGGCACAGCAGCGGCTCTACTTTGCTGGAGTCTGAGGAGAATCAGTATGTCATCATAGGCTGTTACGAATTTCTACAGATGTACGGTGGAGAGCGTTCTGACTGGTTGCATCACCGCCTGGTATGGAGCCTCCAAGGCACAGGACCACAAAGCGGCTGCAGAGAGTTGTAGACTCAGCCAGCTTCATCACGGGCACCACCCTCCCCACCATTGAGGACACCTTCAAGAGGCAATGCCTCAAGAAGCCGGCATCTATCATTATGGACCCTCACCGTCCGGGACATGCCCTCTTAGGGTTTCTACCATCGGGGGGGGAAGTACAGGAGCCTGAAAATCCAAACTCAACGATTCAGGAACAGATTCTTCCTTCCGCCATCAGATTTCTGAATGGTCTATGAACACTACCTCATTATTCCTTTTTTTGCACTATTTATTTTTGTAATTTATAGATTTTTATGTCTTTGCACTGTACTGCTGCCACAAAACAACAAATTTCACATCATATGTCAGTGATAATAAATCTGATAAGTCTGGAAGTGATTCAGGCAAGTTGAGTGACTGTATACATACATGGCAGATGCAGTATAATAGGTATAAATGTGATATTTTCTGCTGTGCTATGAAAACAAATGGCAGAGTATTAGAGGGAACTTCTTCACTCAGAGAGTGGTGGGAGTGTGGAACAAGCTGCCACCTGACGTGATAAATGTGGGCTCACTCTTAAGTTTTAAGAATAAATTGGATAGATACATGGATGGGATAGGTCTGGATGGTTATGGACCAAGTGCAGGTCAATGGGACGAGCAGAATAAAGTTTTGGCACAGACTAGAAGGGCCAAATGGCCTGTTTTCTGTGCTGTAGTGTTCTATGGTTCTATTATTTAAATGGTGACAGATTGGGAATGTTGATTTACCAAGGGATCTACAAACATGCAGGTACACCATGTAGTTGAGGCAGTGAACGGGTATGTTGGCCTTCACTGCAAAAGGTTTTGAGTACAGGAGCAGGGATGTCTTGCTTCAGTTGTATAGGACCTTGAATATTGTGAGCAATTTTGGTTTTACCCAGGAAAGAATCTACTCGCTATAGACAGAGAGCAATAAAGGTTCAAACAGGCAAAACAATTGTATGAGGAACAACTGGGTTGACTAGGCATGTATTCACCAGAATTAAGAATAAGAGGAAATCTCTTTGAAATGCACAAAATTCTGACAAGGCTCAACAGGTTGGATGCAGGGATGACAATTCCCCAGACTCGTCGGTTGGTTTGGGAGGGGGGGGAGTGGGGGGTGCGGGGGCAGTGTCAAGAACTACAGGATCACAATCTCAGGATATGGGGTGAAAAATTGAGGGCTGAAGTGAGGCAGAATTTCTTCGGTCAGAGGGTGGTGAACCTGTGATAGAAGTCTGTGGAGATCAAGATAAATAAGGTGGAGCGAGAAGGAGCGAGCAGAAGCAACCAAGGAGTTCCGAACAGATAAGTTTTTTCTTCTAACGGTTCAGGGATAGCGGGGAGTAACTGTGCAGGCGTGTGATGTCACTCGGTAGCGTGATCAGTTTAAAAAGAAGACTGCCATATCCAGCGGGCAGCGTCGGAGCGGGCAGCGGAGTGAGTGGGATTAGAGTGTTTTGGGCTTTGGCTCAAGGGGCTTCGGCGTAAAGGGGCAAGGCAGGTGAGTAGCTGGTAGGTAAAGGTAAGGTCTACCTGTTATCTGTTATAGATTTTTAAGAAGGATAAGACTAGATAGGGAAAGAATTAGTTTAGATGGAGGACATGGTGGTGTGCTGCAGCTGCTTGAGGTCGTAGCTTGTGGACCTTGCTGTGGTGCACGATGACGACATCTGCAGTCAATGCTTGAGGCTGGAGGAACTTCGGCTCAGAATTGATGAGCTAGAGTTGCAGCTTCAAACACTGCGAAGCATCAGGGAGGGAGAGAGTTATGTAGATACTATACAATGGGGAACAGTCACCCCCCCTTAGAGCAGGTACTTCTGGGGTCCAGGAAGTAGATAGAAGGGCGACTGTCAGGAGAGAGAAAAGGAAAAAGAAAACGAACAGGCAGATAGTGCAGAGGACCCCGGAGGCTGTTCCCCTCAATAACAGGTTTTCCGCTTTGGAAACTGTTGAGGGGGGTGACCTGCAGGGATCAAGCAGCAGTGGCCAGGTCTCTGGCACTGGGACCAGTCCTGCTGCTCAGAAGGGAAGGGAGGAGAAGAGGAAGGCAGTAGTGATAGGGGACTCGATAGTCAGGGAAACAGTTAGGAGGTTCTGTGGCAGTGAGCATGAATCCCGGATGGTATGTTGCCTCCCAGGTGCCAGGGTCCAGGATGTCTCTGATCGGGTCCACAGAATTCTTGAGCGGGAGGGAGAACAGCCAGAAGTCGTGGTTCACATTGGTACCAACGACATAGGTAGGAAGAGGGATGAGGTCCTAAAAAGTGAGTTTAGGGAGCTAGGCAGAAGGCTGAAGAACAGGACCTCAAGGGTAGCAATCTCGGGATTGCTGCCAGTGCCATGCAATAGTGAAGGTAGGAATAGGAGGAGATGGCAGATAAATGTGTGGCTGAGAAGTTGGTGCAGGAGGGAAGGTTTTAGATTTTTGGATCATTGGGATCTCTTCTGGGGAAGGTGGGACCTGTACAGAGAGGACGGGTTAAACCCGAACCCGAGGGGGGCCAATATCCTTGCAGCCAGGTTTGCTAGGGTGGGTGGGGAGGGTTTAAACTAGTTTGTGAGGGGGATGGGAACCAGACGGGTACGTCAGAAGAAGAAAGGGATGGGGAAGAGTCAGATCTGACAGGTAGAGAGGCTTTGAGGAAGGAGAAGCAGAGTACAGGCTATAAAAGTGGAAAGGTGGATGGGCTAAAGTGCATTTACTTAAATGCAAGAAGTATCAGGAATAAGGGTGATGAACTCAGAGCTTGGATAAGTACATGGGACTACAATATTGTGGCTATTACAGGGACATGGCTGACACCAGGGCAGGAATGGATACTCAATATTCCTGGTTTCCAGTGTTTTAAAAGGGATGGGGGGGGGGGGGGAGAAGAGGAGGAGGGGTGGCGATACTGGTCAGGGACACTATTACAGCTGCAGAAAGGGTGGATAATGTAAAAGGATCCTCTCTAGAGTCAATATGGGTGGAAGTTAGGAACAAGAAAGCAGTAGTTACTCTACTGGGAGTATTCTATAGGCCCCCCGGTAGCAGCAGGGACGCTGAGGAGCAGATTGGGAGGCAGATTTTGGAAAGATGCAAAAATAACAGGGTTATTATCATTGAAGACTTCAACTTCCCAAATATTGATTGGCACCTGCTTAAAGCCAAAGGTTTAGATGGGGCAGAGTTTGTTAAGTGTGTCCTGGACAGATTCCTGTCACAGTATGTTGACAGGCTGACTAGAAGGAATGCCATATTAGATCTAGTTTTAGGTAATGAACCAGGTCAGGTGACAGATCTCTCGGTGGGTGAGCATTTGGGGGACAGTGACCACTGCTCCATAACCTTTAGCATTGTCATGGACAGGGATAGGAGCAAAGAGGATGGGAAGATATTTAATTGGGGAAAGGCGAGAACTTGAGAGTGTAAATTGGGATGACAGTTTTGAAGGGAAATACACTATGGAGATGTGGTCGATGTTCAGGGATCTCTTGCAGGATGTTAGGGATAATTTTGTCCCAGTGAGGCAGAGAAGGAATGGCAGGGTGAAGGAACAGTGGGTGACAAGAGAGGTGGAACAAATAGTTAGGAGGAAGAAGGCAGCATACATAAGGTGTAAGCAGCAAGGATCAGATAGGGCTCGTAAGGAATATAGAGTAGCAAGGAAAGGAATGTAAGAAGGGGCTGAGGAGAGTGTCTATACGCATGCAGGAAAGAATGAGAGAGAATGTACGAGTGAGAGTGAGTCAGCAAAGGAGATGAATGGAAGAGGGGGAATGTGAGAAGGAAGGTGAACCAGATCAAGCAAGGTGAAAGGAAGATATTCAGTCTCAATTCATCTGTGGTTTAGCTCTGGGCCAGAGGTTTAAGGGTTAAAAAAAACCTTACTTCTACCAACCTTTCAACAGCCACGTGCTGACAATAGACCAATGAACCAATAGAAATGTCAGAAACCATGAAACATCAAAAGCATTTCAAAGAACCTTAAAGAGACTTTGTGTTGAATCTACACTGGAATATACAAACGTGGAACTGGCAAAGCTCTGTTGTACACAGCTAGTGAGTTACAAAGAAAAACCTTTCCCAACTCTCCGATGACAAGGTTATTTCATGAGGCAGACTAACTGGAGCTATGCTTGTTCTTTAGGCACTCCCTTAACCCTTTCATTTCTGGATGTGCATCCATGAGTTTTTATTTCTTGAGGAAAAAAAATGCATCTAATCCATAAACTTCAGCGCCAAATTTAAATGTACCAAAACAGCTCAGTATCGCTGTAGGAATTCCAATGGGTTATCTTTGCACAGAGTTCCACAAGAACACGTGCAAGAGTGGGAGAAAATGAACAAGGAAAGTATGGGAGGTAAATGAGGGAGGGAGGAGAAACAATGTGTGAAAGCAAGGAAGAAGGACATTTATTGAATGGTGAAAGAGGAAGGGAAAGTGCAATTTATTCCATTGTAAAAGAAAATATGCAAAATTCTGTTTTTGACTGAGTGAATTCGACAAGCTAATGTCAAAATACGTTCTGTCTTCAATAAAGCTGAGATGAAACAGTATGTCATCAACTTTTTGTCCTTTAAGTATTTCCGGCCAGACAGGACTGAAAGAGTCAAGAGTTTTACCTGCAGCAGCATTCCTGTTATGATATATCATTGCCCCCTCCCAAACAGTGCTTTCAATGTATTTCTCAATCATGTATATGGTTGGCTTGTGGTTTGGTGGCAGTTTAATGGTAACTTTGGTCAGCAAAGCAGAGTGAGCTTGTCCACTTCCCGACATGATCACTGTGCACTAGCACTCGGCAGATGAAGATAGCAGTGGCCACGATTAAGAACGTATATGTGGGTACAAACACATGACTCACTACTGTGGCATGGCTACACTTCACAGTTCTAGTAACTAATGAGAAGCATGGGAAAGTTTTGAACACCTAAGTATGGTTAAGACTTCCAACGCACAGTTGCAAATGGACCGTTACATTTACTGGATGAGGAAATGAGACTCTGTATAGAAGGTTATGTAGTAGCAATAGCGGAAGGAAAGCCAACATACCAATTAGGCTTTAGAGGTAAAGCTTGCACCCCATCCATGACTGAAGAAGTTACCTACATACAGCATTCTTTTCTTTACCAGCATAGACTACAATCAGTCATGAAGTGTGACACGTAGGTTCAAGTTACCTAGCATTAAGTGAAGACCATGATGAATAACAGGCCATTCTGCCCACCTTGACTATGTCAGGATTTATGCTGTGTATGAGCCTCTTCACATCCTGCTACATCTAACCCCATCAGTAGTTGCTTCTGTTGCTTTCTCTCACACACTTATCAGGATTCCTCTTAAATACTGGTGCCAGTTCAAGCGATCGCTAGTGTTTGTACTTGTGTCAGTACAAGAGTTGCCAGTGTTTGTACTTGTGCCGCTACAAGTTGTTCCCAGTGTTTGCATTTATAGCAAGGCCTACACTGGGATTTAAATATAACTGCTTTTGAAGTATATTAAACACATATTATGCACACATCCACATATTCTTAATGTTTATTGGGAAGGGACCCAGACATCATGCCCCTGCTGCACCCATCCCATTCCTGCAGCCCCCTTAATACACCCTGATTTATACCTTTGTAAGCATTGTCCAGGGTTTGCATCTGCACTTCTCTGAGTACTGTCTGGGTTTGTACCTACACTGCTGTAGGCACCATGGTAGAAAAGTTTCCCAGATTGCTTTGCCTTACTACAGAAAAGCAAAGGTCTATAGGAGCTGGAAATATTTAATAAAAACAGAAAGCTTTGTTTTACTAAGAACTATTTTTAGCAATTAACAGGCTATGTTTTAGTGGATGACCTCATATCTTCCTTACTGAGTTGCAAGTAGCCCAATCCAACCTGATGAGTGGTGCAACACTGCTTTATTCAACACTGGAGCTGGACAAGCGACCAATTGGTCCTGTGGTAAAATTTGTCATTTGTTGGTGCAGAAAAAATTTAATCAAGAAGAAACACTACCTTTGCATTGACACTATTCCAGACATATGTGGATGATTTACCTTCAGAGAATGGGCCTCTTTTTCTAGACCGTACCATACTTTCTCAGTGATGTGTTCTCAGAGGATGTGTCTGGACTTTTGACAGCATAATTGTCTGAACAATTCCAGTCAGCTCTGGGTGGATCAGACATGATATTCACATGTCTCTGAGCAACTTCCTGATTTAGATATGGATTAGAGTGCGAAACCTGTTCTCACCAGGCTGGTTTGCCTGCTTTGTGTTGCTCCAGACTCTAAACAGCGATTGCCACAGACTCTGCGCAAGAGTAAACCTCCTTCAATGTAAAACTACGTCAGAAACCTAAGCTGAAGCTGTAGTCAGAGAGAAGTGCAGGCATGAAATGACAGAGGAACAGCGCGCGGTTCACCAAAGCAGACCAACGTGGGAGCCCTGACAACACCCGAGCTTTGAGGCAAGATACCAAACACTGCAACAACAGTAAAAAAACAGGTTTGTGATTTTGGAGATTTCAATGTATTTACACTGGTTTGGTAGAGTTTTGTCATATTGTTCAGTGAATATGTATTATTATTATAAAGTGATATGCTTCCAAAATGACAGACTTGCTTATCAACATCCCGGCCAGTACAGGTCTCTGTTTGTAGTGAATGATTCCAAATAGTTTCTCATAAACCTGTAGCTCCCAACAACACATAGGTGGAGAAGGACAAAAAAAAAGTCAAAAGCCCACTGACGCAACTCTGATTTCAGTAAACGGCAGATGAGTGAATTGCTCATGAAATAAGAGCCATGAAAGCGGTAAGCAATACAATTCTGTTCTTCAAAACTTGTGCCTGCATAGTACTCTGTATAAAATTAAGGTGCAGTTCCAGTGGAAGTACAAGTAGTTGCAGTTTCAGATGAACTCAGAGCCGCACGCATTGTCTATTGTCTTCTCTGCAGTATGCTACCAATAATCTCAAACCTCCAGGCCAGATCTTCCTCACAAATGCACCATTTAATGATTCATGAGAAATATAGGAAGAAAAATCTGCAAGGCAAGTAACTGCTTGTATGGAAGTTAAATACTGCAGATGCTGGATGATGTCAATACAGTAAAAAAAAATTGCTTTTCAGGTAGTACAGTACATTTAATTTATAAAAACATCCCAAGGCACTACATTGGGATGTAAGCAGATAGTCTCTGACATTAAGTAAGAAATAATGGTGAGGCAGATCTAAGTGTTACCAACATATACATGGGACATGTCATCATGTCTTTGAATAAAGCTACAGAGGAACCACATGTAGATGAGAAACACAAGGAAAAGATGAGATCCTTATGCCTTCAGGATACTGAAATTCAGGCAATTTTCTGTGGTCTAAGTCTGCTAAAAACACAAAGCTACAGTGGCATCCTTCCAGATACAAGGCTGTCCAGAGACTTCACTGTAAACCCTGACCAGATTATTATAATCCACTACCTTACCCACAGTGGAAACTTATGTGAGATGTCATGTTCAAGTGTAGTTTTCAGGCTGACCAAAGTGGGCATACTTGGAACAAGTACTTAACTCAGTCCCCATTCTGTCCTTATTTTAGTAATTATAATTTTTTAAAGTCCAAATCCAAAATAGATGCAAGCAACCTGGGTCAGGCTGAGGGAGTGAAGAGGAAGAATAATGGAATTAGTGGTTGTGAAATGAAATTCAGGGAAGATTCAGCACAAATTACATAATTAGGCAGTTGGTGTGTGTGCATGTATAATTAGCCAGTGAATGGTACACTAAAATACAACATTTCATAAACCCAGTCAGTCCATACCGGTGGACAGAACATGTTATTGAGCATACTGGGTTAATAGATCGAGTTACTTTGTGCCTTTCGTCAGTGGATTCAGGGTAATTCCATCCCAGACTGCTGGGGTGCAAGTCTCATCGAGTCCATGTGAGAATACTACGCAAGCTGGGTTTTGCCAGAGTTATTTAGCAGCTGCAACCAATTTTACTTTACAAATTAGATGATTCATGTGGAAAATGGGAAACAATTTCCCACAGCACCTTTCCAAGGTAAACGCGAACCCTTCTGTGGTTGCAATTCTGGTCAAGGTACACCACTGGCATACAATGGAGCTTTGTTCTTCATTTAGCTACACTGTGCCTGACCTTAAGCTGCTCGACAGGAGTGTACTTAGTTCTATAACCAAGACATAATTTTCAGGACAGTGTAAAGTTTATTCCATATTTAGTGTTTGATCTCAAAGGGCTGCTAAGTGAGAGAGAGCTGATGGAGCAACATTCTGTACATCAATAACTGGGAGTGTTCAATGCAACAGTGTGGAAAATATTAAATTTAAAATTTTTAAATTTTAAATTTTCAAATTTTTAAGGAGATTTTATTTACAGCGTGGTACACTTCCGGCCCAACGAGTCTGCGCTGCTCATTTTTAAAACCCAAATTAACCTAACCGTACGTCTTTGGATTACCCCGTATCTGACCCATATGTTACGTATTACCCTGTATCTGACCCATGCTGTACCTCCCCTGGGATTGTTTCCAAGGACAGTGTTAAGATGCTTTCACTCTGGCTTGACATTCCTTTATTAAGTGCAGCCTGGATATTAGATCCAAAGTTGGGTCCAAAGTTGCACCCACTTTAATGATACTTGATGATTACTCCATACAGGTACCTCAATCTCAAAATACCTTGAAACCTGGGGAACTTTTGGTCAGGTGGAAAAGTAGCTTACGTGGTATTCTCACTCAACGGATGAGACTTGCACCCCAACAGGATGGAATTACCTGGTGAAAGGCCAGTAGTTAATCCACTCCAGCACACGGTTCCCTCAATAACACATCCTGTCAAAATACACACTGGCATAGACTGAAAATGGGTGAAAGTCAGGGCAAAAAAAAGTTAGAGCTCAAGGAAAAGAAATAAATGTATATTCAGTCTTCCAGTGTTAATTTTCAATCAACATTTAACCATCACACAAGCACAGTAGACACAAAAATAGGGGTGACTTTTCAAATTTACATGTCATATATCCTAGCATAAAAATGAATCAAAACACACAAAAAATCAGAGGAAAACTCCAAGAATAAATTGAAAATATAACATTCAAAGTAATTTTAATTAGTGCATCACAGGGATGCAGCTGGTAGAGCTATTGTCCCACAGCTCCAGTGACCCTGGTTCAATCCTGACCTTGGGTGCTGTCTGTGTTGAACTTGCGTGTTCACAATGAGAGAGTGTGGGTTTACTCTGGGTGCTCCAGTTTCCTCCCACATCCCAAAAACATGGGGGCCAAATAGCTTAATTGTCCACTGGAAATGTCCCCTAGTGTTTGGGTGAGTGGTAGAAACTGTGGGGTAGAGGTAGCTGATAGAATGTGGGTTACAGCCAACAGACTATGGGTAAAACTAGTGGAGAATGGGATTGCCCTGTGATCTGGCAATGGACTCAATGGGTTAAATGTCCTCCTTCCACATCTAAGGATGTATGGAAAGCTAGAAAGACAACTGATTTCTGCTATTTGAAAATCTGGTCCAAGTGTCGAGACCTTGAACAAGTGCAATTGGAGAACGTTTGCAAGTTGGGATATAGCCAATTCTGCGGACAGAGGAATTTTTGGTCAGCTGGAAAAGTACAGGAGGTTTGAGAGGTTATAATTAGTTATGTAGACCATTCCCAAAATTCTTCTTAATTCTTTTTAGCTATGGGATTGTTCAGTGTCATTTTATGGGCATCTCTAACTGGAAATGTTGAGGAAACATGAATGTTCCATCTAACCTGTAATGTACCTACTATGGTAGTATTTTCAGATCAGCTCCATCAGTCCTACATTTAAGCTGCATGGAGGGAATGGTAAGACAGGGTCTGGTGTTTCATTCCTGGAGCTGTAACTACCTGCTTTTCCCATGGTAAATGGGAACAGCTACAGCACATTACCAGATACATAGCGTTGGAGTAAATATATACTTAATATGTTAACAAGACCAGCCAACTTAAAAGCAGATGATCTCAAATGGGTTAATGTGGGAAAAGAGCTGGAGTTCACTTCAGAAAGAGAATGAAAAACAAAGCAAGTGGTGATCACCCCTTCTCTCATATATTGGGCTCAAAGTGGTGGGGAGAGAAGCCCAGTACTGAGTTTGCTTAGGGAGGGAAGGGAAAACCTGCAGACAAAGGAGGAAAGATTGGGGAAAATATCCCATTAAAGCTCAGCTATAGGAATGCTCACCAACTCAGGTCTGTCCTCTGACATCATGTTCTGGAAGGGGGCGCTGACAGAGTTTGGATTTTGTGTGGCAGCTCCCCCCTGACCTCATGACTGGTCAGGATAGATGACAATTCCCAACAAACTGCTGAGTAGAAGTAACATGCACTCCACATCACAGTGCTGCAGCGCTTTAGTTTGAGGAGTCAGCACCAGCTTCAGGGCACACACACTGCATCTGCTCCTTTTCAAGCTAGCTGGGTGTCTGAGGTGTACTGCTCTGGATTTACAGACTTTGCGCTGTGGTTAGTGTGGCTATTTTCTTTTTGAATTGTTAGAATGTTCTGCACTATCTACAAAAAATATTGGCACAACTTGCCCGGTGGTATTTGGATGTTTGTATCTTTAAAATCGCATTTGATTTGTGTGAGTTGACATATTGTAGTGCTTGTGACTGTGGTGGGGGAGGGAGGTGGCATTCTGTTCTTTATCCAACCACAGTAGTTTAGTTTTGATGTGTTTGGTATTGTACTGATAAAGAGACAATGTTAAAGGAGGCTTCTTTTGTTTTATTTATTTTTATCATCACTGGGGGTGGGGGGGTGGGGAAGCCAAAGAGACTCTTAATGACATAGTAATTGGATACCTGGGTACGAGGCCAAACAATAATCAACAGGCTGAATATTAATATTCAAAATTCACAGCCTGTCTCCAAGTCATTTTTACTGACTAACAGCTGTGGATGGAAATTCTGGGAGACACTGGTAAAGAGCAACAGCGACAGAGCCTGAACAACCTGTCAGTGCACCTTTCCACCCTGGTCAATGCACACTAGTCTGGAATGTTTACCTAGTCGATGCATTTTCTGAAAAGCAAGGTAAACATGCAAAGTGCAATGTATGCCAAGGTGGACACTGCCGTGTGTTCTACTCATCATATCTGTTATAAGATACAGGAGCTTCAAACAAGAGTGTTTACTTAACTCTACTCCAATAGCAAGGAACTTACTATGCATGATGCCTATAAAAATATACATACACACTTGATGATCTCCTATGACAAGAGCTCATTCGTATATACACAAATGTATCACACTGCCTTGTTGAGAAGAAAATGTGTAAACATTTCACAATTATAGTAATTGCAGATGCAGTCTGTAGCTGGTTTCCTCAGTCAGTTCAACTTCCTTAACCACATCTCCAACATGGATCTCATGCCTGGAACCAAGGAACTTGCAACCTCTTGACTAAACTCAGAATTATTCTGCAACTCTAACATTAGATGACTCTGTATTGACATCAGGATTAGATTCATTGTTAACTATTACTTCAGTGTCTGCTGGTACGTTTCTTTGGACATTTCTGACATGATATCCAATACAAACTAAGTTTATGGGCCACAGAACTGAGGTCTCAGTGCTAAGCCTTATATTTGCTTGCTAACTTGGAGATCAACTCCGAGTCAGTCCAAAATGCTTTTCTTTATCTCAAGCCAATACCTTTTACTTCATTTGCTGCTATTCCACTCTCCCCTCCAGGTTAATCTGTATTAAGATCAATTGCATGCAAAGATGATGATGCATTGATAGTTCTGCTGGTGTACAACAGTAACGTTTGGACTTTCATGTTATTTAAACGAGTTAGCCAATGATTCACTGCAAAGCTAGAGTAACCTTGGGGCACTTGCTTGTTTAAACACACATACTCATCTCTCAGCTGCCGCACTGAATAGCACAGAGTGAATAAATGGTTTCTGATTTTGCATTGTAAAAAAACTTTCAAGTTAATGCAAAATGAGTGTGGTCCAGTGTGGGACACTAATTCTGATGGTATTCTATTTGCAGCAAGGACCCACCTCAACATTTCATTCTGATTTCTATAAGTATGTCTTCATTCAAGCATAAGGAAACAATCATTCTGTGTATCAAAAGTCAACATGGATTCATTTGAATGGTTCAGTCAGCTTGGACAGGGTAGTCAGGCTTGGCACTGAGAATCTATTCCAAAAGAGACATGGTATCTACTATTTATTTATCCCAGTCCAAATCCGACATTAGGCCGAATTGCTTTATTATTTCAGGAAGAATCAGCTTGGACTGTTGTTTCTACAGCCGACACTTGGTTGGTGTGCATCGCTGGAATCTAATTCTCAGTCCAGATGAAGGGTCTCAACCCGAAACATTGACTGTCCATTTCCCTCCACAGATGCTGCCTGACCTGCTGAGTTTCTTTCAGCATCTTGTTTGTTGCCCCAGTTCTCAAATCCTTTGTGAAATTCCCCCAGTCATTTCATCAGACTACTTATTATTTTGAAATACTATGTCTTTCGTGAAAAATTTAAGAAAGCATTTTAAATTCTAGGCAATTCCACCTTATGCATATTGGGCTCTACTTCAGAAAAATTAGTTTGTCATTTTCTGTCAGCAATTATGTATTATTTTGACCTGTTCACTGTGAACAAGCACATTGAACAAATATTTTTACAACAACATGTTCATGGGTTGTTTTTGCTCTCTCAGTACTTGCTGGGAAACCCTGGGTCACTTGAAGGAAATGAAAATTGAAGGCAGGAGCAGTGAGAGGCTGATGCCCAGATATTCATTAATTAACACAGGAAGCTGTGTGAAGCCAAACATTGAGAAGGGATTTGGGAGTCCTAGTTCGATCCCTAAAGGTTAATTTGCAGGTTGAGTCATAGTAAAGGTGGCAAATGCAATGTTAGGATTCATTTCAAGAGGACTAGAACATAAAAACAAGGATGTACTGCTGAGGCTTTATAAGACATTAGTCAGACTGCATTTGGAATATTGTGAGAAATTTTGGGTCCCGTATCCAAAGAGGGATGTGCTGGACCTTGAGAGGGTCCAGAGGAGGTTCACAAGAAATGATCCCAGGAATGAAAAGCTTAACGTATGAGGAGCGTTTGATGTCTCTGGGCCTGTACTCGATGCAGTTCAGAAGGATGAGGGGGGGAATCTCATTGAAACCTACCAGATACCGAAAGGCCTGGATAGAGTGGATGAGGAGAGGATGTTTCAATTAGTAGGAGAGTCTAGGATCTGAGGGCACAGCCTCATAATAAAGGGTTCGTCCTTTAAAACTGAGATGAGGAGGAATTTCTTCAGCCAGAGGGTGGTAAATCTGTGGAATTCATTGCCACAGTGGGCTGTCGAGGCCAAGTCATTGGGTGTATTTAAGGTAGAGATTGATAGGTTCTTGATTGGTAAGGGGGTTTAAGGGTTACGGGGAGAAGGCGGGAGAATGGGGTTGATAAAAAAAACAGCCATGATTGAATGGCAGAGTAGACTTGATGGGCTAAATGGCCTAATTCTGCTCCTATATCTTAAGCAGGAACCACTACCTGTGTTACCTGCACCCTCCTAGAAATTTGTGGGTGGTCAGCCTGATCAGGTCCCAGAGTACTGAGCCAGTGCATTTATTTGTAAAGAATGCACCTAGCCCAATGCAATCCAAGTCTGAGGACGTTGTTTCCTTGATAGCCAACTTAATCCTAACACTTATAATCAGGACCTGTTGGGTAGCCAGCATCTATGGTCTGCTATTGTTACATTTGTGGTTGTCACAGAATGAAATCCCCAGCACTCTTGGCTGCCATTTCCATTGTAGTCACATTTCAACACCACAAATAAACTGCAAGGTTTTTTTGCACCTTTCAGTTTGATTGAATCCTTTCATCTCTCAAATCATACAGAAACTTGTCTTTAAATACAAGATCCAAAGTTACAATATTTTGATAGGGCTTTTAGCGAGATGATTCAACACACTGTTTCTCCTACTGTGTGTTTTATAATATAGAGCCTCACTATCTCAAGTGGCTGTAGTATTCTCCCAGCTGCTGAACTACTTCTGCAAGTGAGATGTTTTAAATCTTTTTATGGCGCTACTAAATTAGTGAATGTATGATACAAAAAAATCCACCTCACAAAGCACAAATTACGTTGCTTTGTCACGTTCCCTCATTAAAGCATTCAATGTATGCCTGAAAACTTCTGGCATCATCATCCAGCTTGAATATTCTTGGCTATGAAAAACATCTCTATCCTCTCCATTAACCCCAATGCTGCCTTTGAAGTCCATTTGTAGTAGGACTGATATTTTCTTTCAGTTTCCAACAAAACGGTGCCACAGTACTCAGGCCTATTGTGAGTTTACAATCTGCAGACTTGCACTATCTTCCTTTCTTTAACTTAGCTTCAAAAATCACTTGGTGATAACAGGCAAAGGGTAGTGGTGGATGGATGCTTTCCTGATTGGAAGTCTGTAATCAATGGTGTACTGCATGGACTGTTGCTGGGATCCTTGTTGTTTGTGATATATATTAACAACTTGGGTGTGAATGCAAGAGGTGTAATTCGCAAGGTTGTGGATGACACAAAAGTTGGTGGTCTTGTGGATAGTGAGGGAAATTGTCTAAAGCTATAGCAGGATATAAATCAGATGGAAAGTTGGGCCGAGTGTTGAAAGATGGAATTTAATCCTGACAAGTGCAAGGCAATACATTTTGGGAAGTCAAACAGAGGTAGAACATATACAGTAAATGGTGGGGTGCTAAGGCATGTTGGAGTAGAGGGACCTTGAGGTTCAAGTCCATATTTCCCTGCAAGTGTCAACTCAGGTCGATAGGGTGGTGAGGGAGGTGTATGGGATGCTTGCTTTCACAAGTTGGGGCACAGAATATATTGGGACATTATGTTGCAACTTGACAAAACATTGCTTAGACTCATTTGGAGTATTGTGCACAGTTCTAGTTGCCACACTAAAGGAAAGGTGTGGTTGTGCTGGAGAGAGTGCAGAGGAGATTCAGCAGGATGTTGCCTGGATTGGAGGACTTTACTTATGAGGACAGAGGGAATTATAAGAGGCTAGATAGGTAGATAGTCAGGTTTTTTTCTCCCATAGTTGGGGTATTAAAAACAAGAGGCCATAGGTTTAAGGTGAGGGGAAGGTATTTTAAAGGGGATTAGAGGAGAAAGTTTCTTTTAAAAACAGTGATTGATATCTGAAACTCACTGCCAGTGGAGGTGATGGAGTCAGACACAATCACCATGTTTAAGAGACAGCTAAATAGGTATTTAAATAGGCAAGGCTTAAAAAGGATATGGATCTAATGCACGCAAGTGGGGTTAGTATAGATGGGTAAAAAGGTCACCCTGGACAAGGTCCTGTTTCTGTGCTGTACAACACTCTGATTCTGTTTCAGAAGTAGCTGCCTGAAGTTTCCCCCATTTCCATTGGGCTCGATCTGCAGGACCCACACAAACTGACTTACTAAGCCTGCATTTGGGAGATTCTATACTGGAACCTGTTCTCCAACATATTTTGCATCCAGAGATCTTTCAAAATCCGAGGTAAAAATGCTTCTTTTAAATACCCTAGGCTGATTTTTCTCTCTAATCTTTTTAATTTTTGTCATGCCACTGCTGATTTGTATTGGCATTCCCCTCCTCACAATGAAGACATCCTCTATCACATTTTGGGCATTACCATCAAGATAAATGGTATAGTACAGATCTATATCTCAAAACTAGGCATCCATGATGTGCTGTGGGCGTTACCAACAGAACTGCATTCTGCTTTTATCATGTTTGGATTCTATACATTATTCCCATGGCAGCCAACTTCTGAAGGTCAGTACACTGAACAGTCTCTGGTTATAGAACAATTGAATGGTAGAGCACTGGAGGAACTCAGGGTCACTGTCTATGCCAGATATTCCAGAGAAATACTCCTTTCATCTCACTTTCCCCATCAAACTCCAAATCTTCACTGTAAAAAGATTCTTAATTTATCTATCGACACTGCGATCTGGAGTTTGGTGCTCGAAAAGATGGGGGAAGCAGATTCAATGAAAAGGAACTTGGGTAAATACATGGAAGGAAAAAATATACAGGACTATGGGGAAAATCAAAGTAGTGGGGTTTATTGGATAATTCTCTGAAAGAATTAAAGTACAGTAGCTCAAACAATCATTTTTGCTGTAAGCAAATTATCATCAATGCAAACCAGAGGTGGGAAAATTCTCACTTTCACTTGAATCATGAAGGCTTGGGCTTCTACTTTTCTGATCAATTTGCAGCCTCCAGTTTGTAACCTTATGGCGCAACCTATCCTCCATCACTATCAAGCTAGACAATCAACCCTGATTTATTGAGGTCTGGAGAAGGGGACACCAGGATACATAAAAAAAATCAGGTGCCAGCCTGCTGAAGCTAGGATAACACCAATACATGCATTCCAAACAGTAAAAATGCTGCAATCCCTCAACCAATGGATCAGATCAGAACTGCAATCCTACTACAACCCAGTCATGAATGGAGTCATGGTGGACAATCAAGGTGCTAAAATGAGAGCAGACCCCAAGAAATCTATATGCTTAGCAATGTTACAGCATAAGATGAGCCAAGGCTGAAGGAATTATTTGCAATCATCATTAGCCAGAAACTGATGAGTAGTTGGTACAGTCCTAAAAGCTATGTGGGAGTAGAGGTACCTGGGTACATAGAAAAGTACAGCACAGGAAAAGGCCTTCAGCCCATGATGTTGTGTCAAAAACAAATATTGAATGGTACCTTGGATGTGTTATGAAATACAAGGAGATATAGACAAGCTGCTGGAATAGCGGGCATAAATCAGATGAAAATTAAATAACTGCAGATGCTGGAAATCTAAAACAAAAACAGAAAATGCTGGAAATACTCAGCAGGTCAGGCAATATCTGTGGGAAGAGAAACAGATTTAGCGTTTCAGGTCAGAGATTCTTCGTTAGAACTTTGTCTCCAACCTGAAACACTAACTCTGTTTCTCTTCCCACAGATGCAACCTGACCTGCTGAGTATTTCCAGCATTTTCTGTTTATGAGGGAGCTGAAATTTAACACAGAAAATGCTATCATATATTAGTAGGAAGAACAAGGAGAGGCAATATAAACAAGAGTGCACAATTCTAAAAGGGTTAGAAATAAAGTTCCAGGGTAAATGTGTGAAAATTGCTGGCAGGGCAGGTAAAGAAAAAATTTCAAAAGCATACACGGTTCTGGGCTTTTAATAAATAAGAACAGAGAGTATAAGAGCAAGGATCCTTTATAAAACACAGGCTCAGCCACAATGAAAGCGGTGGGCTGGATCATCTGCCCCAACATTTGCCCACCACTTAGCTTGTTGTGGCTACCATGTGCAGGGTGCTGAACTCACGGAGGATCCCACACCGCTAAGCCATTATTGGCCTGTGTACAGGCTACATCACCAATTACTGACCGCCCGAGTTCTTTCTCCTGCAGATATCATCAATTTCCAAAAACGTGAATATGCTTTTGGCGCCAGTGTGTAGCTAGGATTCAGTGTCCAATGTAGGTAGGACTTTCATTCCTTATATCCAACACCTCAAGCCTAATTTCTTGTCAAAAAAGTTATCAACCTAGCTGAGGAAAAGGATGGTAGCTGTTCATGACCATTTCTTAATATCATAAGCCTTTAGTGCTTTTGCATGAGAGGCATGTCATTTCTTTATTATATATTCCACTCTGAATGGATTAACTGGCTGCCCACTTCCAACTAAACTTGATTGGCACTTCATCTGCCATCCTAAATACACACCCTCTCCACCACCTGATCGGTATGGCTGCCGTACGTATCATCATGAAAATGCAATGTAACAACTCATTGAGGTTCCTAACAGCACTGCCCAAAGCTGGAATCTCTACCACGTAGAGCAATATGGGCAAAGGATGCACGGGAACCACCATTTACAAGTATGCTGCAAATCGCACACTGTCCTGATGGAAATATATTGCTATTGCTTCACCATTATTTCCTATAAATCCTGTATCTCCCTACCCAATGGGACTGACTCAGATGGACTGTGACAGCTCTCTGCCACTTTCTCATGGACAATTGGGTTTGGGCAATAGATGCTGGTCTTGTCAACAACACCCAAATTCCATTCGTGAAGAAAAATGCCACACTTTAGAAAGGTATTACAGCTTTAGAATGAGCGTAGAAGAGAATTGATGGAACGTAGGATTGCAGGATTTAGGATTTTATGCAGGAAGCTGGGGTTCTTCTCCTTAAAGCATTAAAATCGAAGGGGACATTTAACATAAATATTTGGAATCACAGCAGGTTTAATAATGAGAATCAAAAGTCAATATTCAGATGTCATAGGTTGAAGGTAACTGGAAAAATACAAAGGCAAGATGAGAACTTTATGTAGCGAGTTGCTGTATCTGAAAGGCACTGCCTGATAGAGTGGTGGAAGCAGATTCAATAATAACTTACTAAAAGAATTTGGATAAACACGGGAGGATTTGGAGTTTGAAGGGGAAAGTGAAATGAAAGGAATAGTTCTTTGGAAGAACTGGCAATAGATACAACGAGCCAGATTGCCTCCAGCAGTATATCATTCAATGGTTCGAAACCAGAGACTGATAATGTTCAGTGTATTGACCTTCAGAAATCAGCTACCATGGGGACAAGATACACAGTCCAAACATGATGAAAGCAGTAGATGTCATGAAGTACAGGCACCAGGGAGAGATTACAACACTAAATTAATGAGTAATCAGAAAACAATTCAAACCAAATTCTATCTCAAGTTACAAAAGAAAACCCTGATGAATCTCTTTGTAGGATCCCAGAGTATAAATCTAGTGCCTCTAACAGCTTCATAATGTGCTAAAATGACCAGGTACAAAGACTGTGGGTGAACTGGGATTGTTCTCCAGAAAGCAATGAGATTAAGTTTAATAGAAATGGTCAAAAATCAGTGAAGGATTTGATAGAGTACACAGGGTGAAATTGCATGTATTGTCAGAAGGGAGAATAATTATTGTGGAAGGATTTTTTTTTATTTTGCCTATCAACACTACAATCTGGAAATTTGGCATTTGAAAGGATGGTGGAAGCAGATTCAATAAAAAAAGGGATTTGGATAAATATGTGGAAGGAAAAATATATAGGATTACGGCAAAAGATCAGGGTAGTGGGATTTATTAGATAATTCTACCAAAGCTGTAGCGATTTATCATTAACATGAACCAGAGGTGGGAAAATTCTCACTTCCACTTGAATCACTTGGGCCTGGGCTTCCACATTTCCACAAGATTTAACATATGGACATACTAGTCTGTATGTTAAATCTTGTGGAAATGCCTTGCTAAATTTTCATCCATCCTCCTTGTTACTTCCTTGAAAATTTCAGTCATGCCTGTCTTCAAAGGAAAGTGGCAAGTTGGATTGAAAATTAGCTCTGAGGGCAGGGATTTTAGTTTACGGTGGGGTTCAGTGGAGTTTTGTATCAGGAACCTTGTTTTTTTCTGGTATGCATCCATGATATGAAGTTAAATGTGGGAGCCGTGACTAAGAATTTTGTAGATGGTACAAAACTGGTCATGTGGTTGGTAAGAAAGCAAGTTGGTGATGAACTAGCCAGGTGGGTAGAGAACTGGCTAATGGAATTCAATACTGAGAGGTGTAAAGTAATACATCTGGGGAGTGCAAACTAAAGGAAATGTATCATAAATATTGGGATACAGAGATATGCAGAGGAACAAAGTCATGTTCCCAAAGGTAGTGAGATAGATTGAGAGGGTGGAGAAGGAGGAACACAGGATAGTTTCCTTTGGTGGCTAAGGAATAGCATAAAAGCAGGAAGGTCATGCTAGAGTTGTACAAGACACTCATGAGACAACTGCTGGAGTACCAGGTACAGTTTTGGTCATTCACAATATTACAGGAGGATCCTAACAACAGAGGTATAGAGATGCACATGGATATTGGGAAGACTGGGAAATGTTAGTTAGGATAAGATTGGCTCAGCTAAGGTTTTCTTTGGACAGAAGTGCTAAGGGGAGACTTGAGATGCACAAAGGATGAATAAGGAGGACCTATTTTCTTCCGCACTGTGTCAAGGGGGCAGAGATTTAAAGTGATTGTTCAAAATGATGAAAGAGAACCATCTCAATGCCTTGCCTGAAAGCTGAATTGACAAACTGACAGCTTGGTATGCATCTGATACATTCAGACTGTAAATATCTTGGGTGGTGACCTTTGTGTTGTTGGCAAGGGTGCAGGAAAGAGTGTCGAAAATGCCAAGAATAGGGAAACAAAGGCAGACACAGGGCTCTTAATTCTATCCCTGAAGCAGCACTATGCTCAGCTGTGACCCCTTCACAGTCTAAGAGCCTGCTGATACTGCTTGTCCAGCTTGGAGGAGAAGGCGGGCCACAAGCCACTGAACTGTACATTGTTCAGCATGGTCTCTGGGACGGGAAGACAGAAGTCTGCCATGTCAGACCCACCCAACTGAGATACAAGGGACTGTGGATGCAGGAATTTGGAGCAAAATAAAACAAACTGCTGGAGGAAGTCAGCAGGTAAGGCAGAATCTGTGGAGGTAAAGGGATTGTCAGCGTTTCAGGTCAAGGTCCTGCATCAGGACTGGTGCAGGTCCTGATGGAGGGTCTCCAACCAAAACATCAACTATCCCTTTACCTCCACAGTTGCTGCCTGACCCGCTGAGTTTCTCCTGCCCCTACACCTCCTCCCTCACCACCATTCAGGGCCCTAAACATCCTTCCAGGTGAAGCAGTCCCTCACATGTGAATCCATCGGGGTCATTTATTGCATCCAGTCCTCCCGGTGTGGCCTCCTCTACAGCGGTGAGACCCAACGCAGAGTGGAGGAATTGCTTCATCGAGCGCCTTCACTCCATCTGCTGTAACAACCAGGATCTCCCGGTGGCTAATCATTTTAAGTTCACTTCCCATTCCCACACTGACATCTCTGTCCACGGCCTCCTCTACTGCCACATTGAGGCTAAATACAGAATAGAGCAACAGCACCCCAAATTCTGCCTTGGTAGTCTCCAACCTGACTGCTTCAACATAGATTTCTCTAACTTCCAGTAACCACTCCTCTGTTCCCCCCCCCCCCCCCTTTGGCTTTCCCTTATCCCTCTGGCCTCTTTACCCCTTCTCTTTCCCTTCCCCCACTCTCATGACCTGCCCCTCACCCACACCTCCTTCCCTTTATTCCACGGTCTACCGTCCTCTCCCATCAGTTTCCATCTTGTTCAATCCTTTGCTTCCTCCACCCATCACTTCCCAGCTTCTCCCCTCATTCCCATTCCCACTCTCACACCCCCCCACCTACCTTCCCCCTCACCTGCCAGCTCACGCTTCTCCCCCTCCCACCACTCCTTTTATTCTGGCTTCTGCCCTCTTTCTTTCCAGTCCTGATGAAGGGCCTCAGCCCAAAATATCAACTGTTCATTTTCCTCCATAGATGCTGCTTGACCCGTTGAGTTCCTCCAGCATTTCGTCTGTGTTGTGTCCTCCAGCAGTTTGTTTTATTTGCCCCATCTGATCTTGAATCTGATTTTACTCACTAATCAGCATGCCTTATCACAACCAAGTCACTTATTGTAAAATTTCTATATCCGTAGGATCAGGCTACCAGAAGACAACTTTCCTAGGCCATTCATCGTCTTTTTCAAGTTTTCACAATAATTAAACTTTCGAAACCTACAGGTCAGATATAAAATGTCTCTCAAAACTCCCATCTACCTCAAAACTGCATTACCTAAAAAGGGCAAGAAGCCGAAACTGCGGGAAGTCCTATCAGCTGACATGATCAGCCCACCTCTGGGAGATTTTCACCACAAATCGCACATTGGCAGGAGAGGAGAGAGTGACACGTTTGGGGATATGTCCTTCCTGCAGGGCCAGGATGAACTTCTGTCCTCCTTGAGTACATCGAAAGATCCAAGGGGTGTGGCACCCCCTAAACCCCCTCGACTACACCTAGGAGAGTCCGACGACACAACCACAGTCAATCCTACGCAGGCTGCTTCCAAGTCTCCAGATAACCAACTACCAACTCTTCACTCACCCTACTTCCAATATCACATGCTGAAGGGCTCCAAGGAAGCCCCACCACATGACAAGCAGATAGATGACAAAGACCAGCAACAAACTGAAGGTGTAGAAGGCTGGTTGTGCTCAGCTGAGAGAACAGTGGATGAGTCTCAGTCAAACCCATCTGAATCTATGTTTTCATTTGAACTGGATTTGGGACCTTCGATACTGGAGGATGTCCTCAAAATAATGGATAATCACAAATCTGTAACTTCACAGCAGTAAAGTTACATTATCTGCTTGACTTTATGGTAGTGAATTAAAAGCCGTTGGATACTGAGCACAATAGCAACAGTTTGCTTAGGCAACCAAACTGTATTCCAACTAAAGGGAACAAAATAATTAACAAAAAAAGTGCAGGATATTATGATTAGACCTACAGATATGATTGATTTCTAAGGATGATACGCTGCTTGAGACTCATCTGCATTGAGATTTGCAAAGCAGGATTAGAGTATTTGTATATTGAGCACATTGTGATTCCTCCTTCAGCAATCTTCTTCTCCACTAAAGTGCTTTAGCTGACAGCATGGTGACATAGCAACATAGAAAGATATTCTGACTTGGAATTGTATACAAAGCACTTCAAACAGGTAGCTTCAAGCATAGAGTTAGTACAGTGCATAGAAAATTTTACTTTCTATATTGTAAGTGTATCACTTGCAGAAGTAACTTGATGTCAACACACCCGGCACAATTAAATAGTGCTCAAATTCCTCCATTGCCCAATGATGACATCCTCCATGTTATTTAAATGCATCAAGGTATATAGAGTCAAGACATATCTGCCCTGATCTAATAGATTTGTGGTGTGGGCTGAATGGCCTTCAGTTCCTAAGTTCCCTAGCCTGGGAACACAGAAGCTAATTATAGGTCCCCTCAAAGATAAACATTTTTTGCTCTTTCTGGTACTGTGGTCTGGTAGTTGTGTAAATAACAACATGGCTTATACCATACCTTTCTTTAAAAAAATATTGCATTAAGCCAATACACCAATGGCAAAAGGAAAAAGAAAACTGGGATGTCAGGATTCAGAATATAATGATACCTACAATTCAGAAAGGGCACACAAAAAAAGTGTACTCTTAATACTTTAATTACTAATAATGAAGAACTGTACCAATAATAAGTGGATGCTTATGAGTTAATTGGCTACTGCAAGTTACCTATTAACATAGGTAGTGGCAAAAACAAAGGACTTGATGATCGGGTGAGAGGGAATAAGTTGCTGTGCTATAGCGAAACGAGGGAAGGGAGAATGAGGTTGATAGGATTGCTCTGTTGGAAGCCAACATGGACCTGTGTCATACTAAATGTTTACTCAACCTGCTGCAAAATTTTATTGCTGAAATATTCCAAAGGTTCCAAACCTGAAGGTGAAAATAAAACCAGTCCATGCCTTGCTCCATGTGTCTAGTTATAGTTTTAGACACACTGCACTCCGAAGCACCTGCTCAGTGCCCTGGGGACCCTGGCCCTTTCTATAGCACACAGAGGACCTCTAGTGGTAGAAGAGCTGTCAAGGTAGCAGATATCTCAAATCCTGCATTGGTCTTTCTGATTCCAATTTCGTCCCCACATACCAAGACATGTACAACCTCATGCCTCTTATAGCATTATTTATTATTGCATTCTTTAAAGGTTAATTTGAAGGTTTGAATCTGCATAAAATATTCTTGTAATGCTATGTAAAAATGATGATTCAAATAAACTTAAAAAAAATTCAAGCTTTTGAAGTGCAAAGTAGTAGATGCATAATGAAAGCCAATTATTTTTCCACACGGAAGTTGACAGAGACAGAGAGATACAGGTGATGATTTGGTGGTGATGGAGTTGAGGTCAACAGTCCAGAAGACCAGGATACCATGTATATTCCCTGCTGTTCTTTGAATTAAGTGCTTGATCAGAATGTTGGATCCAAAGCTCCTCTAACAATGCTACACTCTCCTAACCCTGTTTAATTGCTGAAATCTTGAGGCTCGAATCTGTAACCTTCAGACTCGCCAACCTTGAATCTGCCGTCCCCTCATCCTGAAGCATAAATCCTCCTCCTGCACGAGCTCACATATGTACATTCATAAGCTTACAATTTCAATGTAACTCGTGCATATGACCTAACAGCACTACTGGAGATGCAGCCATTGTCATGTAGATAAGGAACCCTCCCCATACTAATTATGATCATTTTTTTCTACTCCTTAAGGCAGTGAGCTTGTTGGGATACAGTTCAAAGGGCACCGAGTCTACATTACCAAAGCACTTCTCAGACATTCAGGTGCATGTAGTTTCTTGCAGTGCTTTCCTCTTTTTGTAGGACAGAAGAAAATGAGGCTGATTGTACTGGCTTCCAATGTCAACCCACCTGACATCAG